>NC_063332.1:131914234-131941682 GCF_021869965.1 Rhincodon typus | reverse complement strand
ATAATTAGCACTCAATGCCACTACAAGTCAATTTTGTTCCAACATTCCCCTTTCCTTGATCGTTTTCTCATAAATGTCTTCGTTCAATTCCTCTTTGTTTTGTCTTTTTTTCTATCTCTCACATCCTGAGGTTTTTCCATGAACTTGGGGTGGCATGGTGGCTCAGTGGTTAGCGCTGCTGCCTCACAGTGCCAGGGACCTGGGTTCAATTCCACTCTCGGGTGACTGTCTGTGTAGAGTTTGCATATTCTCCCCATGTCAGCATGGGTTTCCTCCAGGTGCTCCAGTTTCCTCCCACAGTCCAAAGATATGCAGGTTAGACCAATTGACCATGCTAAATTGCCCATAGTGTTCAGGGATGTGTAGATGTTATGAGGGCTGGGTCTGAGTGGGATGCTGAGGGGCAGTGTGGACTTGTTGGGCTAAAGGGCCTGTTTCCACACTGTAGGGATTGTATGATCTATTGAACTTGTTTCTTCCCATTAGATAGAATGTCTTTGTTCAGCTGAAAAAGCACCTCATTTCAGCTATCCCTTAGTATTATCTAACATCCCAGTTGAGTTCTCCATAAATGGAAGGTTTAAAAAAAGTGAAATGTAGACACAATAAAAACTTTGACTCAACAAGTTAACCTTCATCTTCATGTTCTCATCCTTTAGTGGGGAGATTAGCATTCATTATTTGTAGAACAGTGCAAACAGGTTATGTACATTTAAATTTATGCTTCTGGTAGAATTAGTGAAGAGGTATGCACCTTTCAGGTTTTGTGAATATGACAAACAAAATATTTTCACATGTATGAAATTGAGTATAGATAAACAGCTCAACTTGAGCTACTTTGAGGAACAACGGTTACCTGAAATTTGGGCGTCTGATTACTATGTAATTTTGATGTAATGTAACTTTTTTATGCTTTTTTGGAAAATTTCTTTCCTAATAGACCTATAAAAGAAGTTTATCATACACACCAACTATATATCAGAGTTCCAAAAGTTGTTTTTAAAGTAAGCCATTTCCTAAGGGACATTTTTCAGCTTTTCTTACACAGGCCTATCAATGGATAGGCACCAGGAATTCACAAGCAGCTGCCAACCTACAGAATTTTCCTATTCTCAAATTATATTTTATATGTCTGCCACAGATTTCCCTGGTCCTACTTTGTGACGACTGAATTTCCTTACCAATGGTTAGGTAAAATGGACACTCTATGCTCCCTGCCTGCTTTTAAGCTTAACTGGATCCAAATTTAACTAAGATCCTTTGTGCAAGGGAAGCAGCAGGTAAAGGGTAAAAAAAATTCTCATACAAGAGTACTGATAGTTATAGTGTCCCAAATGTACTGTTTAAAAAAAATTCGTCCAGAACAAGTTTTACGAAATATAATCCAATTGGAAGTTAAACATATTAGGGCTGCTCATACCCTGAATTCTATCACTGTAAAATGTATGAATATTACAAAGAAGCCACAACAAAACTCAGAGAAAAATTTAATCTGCGATAGACCATAAACTCTTGGAAGCTACTATAATCAGTCTGAGAAGAATCAGTTCTGTTTATATGTTGCTTAGCATTTATAGCACAGAAACAAGACAATAGCCTTATCAGACCCATGCCAGTGTTTCTGCTCCACACGAGCCTCCTCCAGCCTTCCCTCATTTCACCCTGTCAACAACATTATGACCTTGATTTTACTGTGGCAACTCAACTTTCTATTTAAGAATAAACAATTTTTGAAGTCAACACTGTTTTCTAAGTTGCAGAACATTCTGTTTATTTGATGTAATAATGAATAGCCAGAAAAACTAGGAGCATTCAAGAAGTCCCCCAGATCTTGTTTACAGATATTGTTCAGTAGTAAATTAGAAACATAATGGAGCACAATTTTATTCAAAGCTTTACTAAATATGGTTGTTACACAGTTTTTAACTTGATACTCTAATTAAATTTCAGCATTGTCATACAGTAGCTCAACAATTAAAGGTGACATTCATATTCCACTCCATGTCCTGATAACTACAGTTATATCATATGACTGAAAAATTCAAATGAAGGACAACATAGGCTAACAGGAAGACATCTGCAAATGTCAGTCTCTTCAATTAAGAGGTGAAAGGAGGAAAAAGGAGATTTTGTTCTCGCATAATTGATTCATCAAGAAATCTAACAGTTTATGATTATTCTGCATGAATATTTGATATCTGAAACTGGAGGAGGAGAGTTGATCGAATTTCAATTAGCCACTAGCTTTCAACATCACCTCTGAGAAAAAACCCACACAATAATTGTTTAAATATCACTTCAGTGGCAATTTAAATCTTCTAAGTGACTCTAAACAATCTCTACTGGTACAATTTTACAACATCCAAAGTCTACTGAGCCAAAAATCACTTACGTTTTGACAAAAAAAAAGAAAATCAGAAATTTTGTTGTTTTCAGTAATGAAGATATTTGATTTAAGTGCACTGAAAGTGAATGGTGGATTCAGTTGACAACTCAGCTTGATGTCACACAGTCAAGATGGCCTGAATGAGGTTGATTTTCAACTCAAAGTCAGCTATGAAGCTGATAAAATGTGATTGACTTATTGATGCAGCAATTTACTTTTGGTTCACAGAGTCCGAGCTCTGAAGTTCTTTTTTAAATTTAAACTTTAAATTTAAATCTTAACACTCAAGGCTAAAGTGTTTTTGAGTCAGTGTCAATTTCATCAAATTCTCAGAAGACTTCTCTTTGCAAGGCCTAATGAATTTTCTCAAAGTATTTTACCAAACTCACTTCCTTAACTACCTACCCTGCCCCATAACATCCTCTTGTCTGGTTCTAGCGTCATTCTACCACTTGCGTACCTGGAATAACTTGCCACTTCTGGTATATCCCAGAATAGACCAGCATCCCTGTCAATTGTGCCATCTTTAAAAGGCCTGTTGCACCCAGATAAGCACTGATGGTCTAGAGCTGCCCTTCACGGTTCCAGACATTTGCAGCTGAACATAGCAGAGAGGGAAAATTAGCATCCTGCATTGTGGGCAAAGACTATGAAGTCCTGCTCAGCAGGGTAATGCTGATGTGGGAAGTCTTCCCCCAGTACCAGCGCTGGAAGTCACGATATCAGACCATGTCAACCTGGTCCAAGGTAGCATCTGGATCAGTACAGTGTGAGCATGCTAGAGGAATACACACTTCTCTGCTCCACCAGCTTAAATGCCACCATTTTCTCTCCAGAACCTTACACTGACTTTGCTTCCTCTACAGCACACACCTCACACCAAGGCTCATGCAATATCACACTCATTAATACCTCTAACATCCTCCCCACTCGCTGTCACTCAACCAACCCCTGAACCACTAACACTTATTTGCTGATATTGAACAAACATTTGCCAACTCTTCAAAACCATCGTGCCACCTCTGCAATTTACTTGCAAAACACTCAGGATGCACAGACTGGCACTGCAAGAAGCACTGGCAACCAGCATTAAAAAGCTTTTACAAGGAAAACTTGCACTCAGTGACAGGCAGTCAATTTATGAACTGGCTGCATCTCAGGGCTACTCACTTGCTCTTTTAGCGCTTGCTCACTGTGTGCCTACCTGCATGTTCGCAGCATCCATCTCTTGGCTCGCCATGCTGTTCCATGCCAATTAGTGTGTTGGCACTTCATCCAGGACCGAAGGCTATCAGGATGCCACAATGATGTGCTCTTTTTGTGCAGTCTTTTAGACAGGCTACTTGTCAGTAGGGATCTGCCTGGTTCGGATGATATCTTGGTATTTAGCACTCTGAGACATCAGTCAAGGGTCTAGGCCTGAAACGTCAACTCTCCTGCTCCTCTGATGCTGCCTGACCTGCTGTATTCCTCCAGCTCCACACTGACTCTAGCATCTGCAGTTCTTGCTATATCCGAATGACTTATAACACCTACAGCGTGTGCTAGCTACCTGTGCAGCAAACATACTACTCATTTATCCAACTAAATAGCAATGGCAGAAACTTGATGGGGACTAGTCCTCAGTCCTGTCAAGAAGGGGGTGGGACAATTAGGTCCCAATACATCAGTCAGGGGCACAGACTGCACACAGTCCAGGGGTTTGGCCAGCACGGTTAGGTGCTTTGGCGCCTCAGTGTCAGGGGATCTGTCTGACTACAGTCTGGGGAAGTGGGCAAAAGTCTAGTCTGTAGGGCCAGCACCAACAGTCAAAGGAATTACTTTTGTCAGTCAGGGAGTTGCAAAGATAGCAGTCAGGGTCTGGTTAGTTTTGGCTACAGGCTGCTCGTCAAAGTTCATTGAGGTCCAAGGCAAATACAAAACTGAGGGTCTATCTGTTGATCATCCAGGAGGGTAAAAGAAGAGTCTTTATGGGCAGAAGCGTGAATCACTGCCAAAAAAGGTGACTGAATCAGCCTGGTAAAGGGAAAGTACAGGTATTAATGGAGGTAAGAACAAGGATAGTATGGGTGGGGGGGGGCGGGGCGGTGTGGTAGAAACTCAAATGTAAATGGTGGGGGTAAGCAGAACAGCATCAGAGGGTATGATAGAGGTTGTGTTATTGTCTGTACCCACCACTGTGGCCTTCAGAAGAGGAGCTTAGAGGAACATGTTTGACATCGTTAAGTTATAATGTCAGAGTTCAGGGCAAGGAGAACAGTTGGAAGCAAAGTTCAATGTCGTGGGTTTCCACATGGTGGTGGCGGCGAAGTGGAATAAACTGTCAGTGTTAATCAAGGGAAAAGAAAAGAAAAGGGGATATGGAGGCTTTGGGGGTTAACTGGTAACCAAACATAACCCAATGCTGGCAGTATCCACTGAGCTTTATATTCCTGATCATTTACAGATCTCTATATGCAAAATGCAACTGGTAAATGGTTGGGACAACACCCAGGGTAGATGGCAGTGTTAGTTTAATGGGCAAAAGCACACATTTGACACCTGCTGGACGCTGCCATACTGAAGGGGCAAATACATGAAGCGCATGTTTGCAAACTCTAGCTACATTTCATTTACAATAATTTCTTTGCCAATTTGCAATGTATGTAGAGTGAACATGCTTAGGTCTCAAATACTGGTGAAAGGTAGATTGCTATTGGTGCTTACAAATCTAATACATCTCAATGATGCACATGTTAGTGGCAATAACATAAAAGAAGGTGAACATTGGGCAAATGTTCCCTTTTATTGTGAAACTGCCAAGGTGCTGTGGAATGAATGAAACAACATTGCATCATATCTCACATAATATGGTCTTTTTACAGAATTCAATGACAGTTTAATGTTTGATGTGGGACTGTGATAGGAAGAGGTTTGGAGCACAGCAGCCACTCATTTTTGATGTATTGCATTGGTCATTCAGCCATTGTGGCACCTCCATTAATTTGGTGCATATGCTGTGACCAGGAATGTGGGGGGCAGACAATAGAGCTGCTGAAGATGGGGTTTGGTAGTATAGTACAGCTATAGAACAGTTTGGACACAGTGTGCTGCGCTATCCTGATGTACTGTGCTCTGCACAATTCAAACGGGCAAAGAGGTGATAAGATAGACGCTGAGGAGCCGAAGGACAGGAAGCAGTCATCCAAGGAGAAAGATGAGGGCAGTGAGCTGAACGAAAGTATCTTTATGGACGACAGAGCTCAGCTACATCAGGTGCTAGAAGGCAAACAGGACCCGACTGACACCCACTTCCAGTAGTGGATCTGCAGGCAGAAGATCATTACGGACTGTCAAATAGTCAGTCATTATGCCAGTATTTGGTTTGCATTCTGGGGCGAACTGCAACCTCAACTTATTTCATCTGTGTTCTCTTTTGCTGGTTGTCAGTAGAAGTTCAAGTTTGGACTTGTCTGATCTGACTCAAGTAAGTTGCACGCATTTGCTTTTTTGATTGGTTTTTGATGGGTTTTTGATGCAGTTCACAACCAATGACAGTCAGCTGTGGCTCAATGAGTCAATCTACAAAAGTCAGGCTCAGTACAACACCACAAGCCAAGGCGATAATATAAATTTGCAACGCCATTTTTGTTCTGTGCCAAAACCTAATCTCATAAACTTACTTGTAGATAGGTCAAATCTAAGCATAAAAACAAGTTTGAAGTTGAATTTATTTTTTTGAAATACACTAAGTTTAGAAAGAAACTTCACAGATGCTAGCAATGTCAGCAGTGCATCAAAAGATTACAGCCATTCTCTTGCTTTCAGAGAGCTGAAACATACAATCATGTAGCATAAAAGGAACCAGTCATCATTCCATTAGCGTTTTTTCATTGTCTATTGCTGGATATCTGCAACTAATGCGGATTAAATGATTTTAAATTATTTTAAAGAAAACAAAAAGAGAAGGGCAAAACAGGATGGGGAAAGCCAGTTCAAGATAATGCACTTAAATAAGTCATCAACTAAGTTCATTCTTAAAGGTTTCCAAAAGTTGCAACGTGGCAATATAGGAATTATTCTTCAGATCATTTCTATGTTCCCTGCGGATTTATGAATAGGGATGCAGCATTGACACCTATCCAATTCTTCTGACGCATGCATGTAAGGGTAATTCCACAACTGTGTACATGTGCTAACTTCCCACACAATTGCGAACAGTGCGATGTGCTAGCAATGACATAAACAGCATGAGGTTAATCCACAGTTCCACTAATTTCCTGTTAAAAAGGTAGAGGCCCTGTTCTATCAGATCCTGACTCTGGTGCCAGTTCAATTACCAGACATTGCATCCGGAAACTGGAGTCTAATTGAAAAATCCCAGATGGTCTCCTGTCAAGGGTCCTCAACAAGACTCTGGATGAAACTATTTGACGGCCCGTCTCCCTAAGGTAGGCATACGTTATCTGCTCTGAACTTGAGCATCAGGAAGCTGGCAATCTGACCACAGCAGGTATTTTTTGAACCATTCTCTTGCAATGCCAGCTTTAGCAGGACATGGAAATTCTGCCCATGGTGTCTGTCAGTCCCAAGCAGAAAAACCACTGTCCCTGAAAACTGGGTAAAATATGTCTCTCAACTGTAACTGTCTCTGTAACTGCCAGCATCACTGTCCTTTTATTCTCAAACATTTCAATAGGCATATTTGAGGTAAAGTATAACCAACCATCGTTCTCTCTGGACATTTTCAGCGACCTGTCAGAAATAGTATTGTTTGTGGAGTTTAATTTTTTGTTAAATTTCCAAGAATATGCACTTATAAAAACTTGCAACTTTAGAAAGTAATCAGCTTACCCATTGAATAATCAAAAAAGCATCGGCACAGAAATTACAACTGCATTGACTTTCCAGGAATGACAGTTTGTAACAAACCCAGCAGCTCACAGGCAAGGATCGATGAGTTGTGAAAATTTTCAACTTGTTTTAAGAACATAAGAACTAGGAGCAGGAGTAGGCCGTCTGGCCCTTCGAGCCTGCTCCGCCATTCAATAAGATCATGGCTGATCTTTTCGTGGACTCCGATCCACTTACCCGCGTTCTCACCGTATCCCTTAATTCCTTTATTGTTCAAAAAAAAAACTACCTTTTTTTTAAAAAACGTTTACTGAAGTAGTGTCAACTACTTCACTGGGCAAGGAATTCCATAGATTAACAACCCGCTGGGTGAAGAAATTCCTTCTCAATTCAGTCCTAAATCTGCTCCCTCTAAGCTTGAGGCTATGCCCTCTTGTCCTAGCTTCACCTGCCAGTGGAAACATCCTCTCTACTTCCATCTTATCTATTCCCTTCATAATTTTATATGTTTCTATAAGATTCCCCCTTCAATCTTCTGAATTCCAATGAATATAATCCCAATCTACTCAGTAGAGTAAGACATATTAAGACATATTAAAGTAACCATTAGCTACAACTAATTACAACAGTTTTCACCTCTATACATCAAGCATAGAAATTAGGCTGAAGTTTAGTTTAACTGGTTTTAATCAGCTTGAAAAGCTATTTTAAAAACTAACAATAATTGCTTTCATTTATTTTTCATTTGTCTGTCTATTTTAGAGATCATTGCTCCAAAGATAGTCTTGAACAATACTCTCAGTGGAAGAAATGTGTTCATGTAGCACCACAGATTTACATCAACTCCCTGAAGGCAGGCTGTACCATGTTACAGCATTATCCACTGACAATGCTGGCAGACATTTTAGACAAATTTCTCCTTCTTACACTGTCCACAGCATTTTGAATGGGCCACATCTACACTTTGCCAGCGTGTACGTGCATTTTCACTCGTGCTTTGCTTCTGATTATTAATACCAACACTATTATCAGCGATGGGCACTTATTCTACTGAGACTCCAAATGCAAAGGAACTGGTTCAATTAGCTAACCATATTCCAGGATTAACTTTCACCTGTTCATTGCATTGCAGGCAACACGTTAAAATAGTGCTTACTGTTCCCTGCATTGTTTACTGGCTGCTCACATTGACATGATGTATCAAGTGGCTTAATCTTTTTACATCTTTTAAAAAAGAGTTGCACTGTGGCTACTAAACAGAGGGGATTTTTGCGAAAATCTAGGCCGCAAGACTTTGAAGGATGGCCAAATGAGAGAGAACAATTAGCAATCTTTTCTGATAATGCACTGAAAGTCTGGTTGAAGATGTGGAGAGAAGGAGAGACATCTAGAATCGGCAGACAGGCAGAAAATCCTCCAGGCATATGCTCAGGTTTAAGTGGGAAAAAGAAGCCTTGATCCAAGAGCATGGTTGCAGCACAGGAAGAAACATAACAATTTGATGAGTTGTAAAGGTTAGTGAATTCATGCTCAAATGGTAAATCCTATTAACTGCACCACTAGCCTTATCCATTGCTCAATTCACTGGCTCCCATTACCATTAGTACTCGATCCTTCAATTCATATGTTTATCATATAAAGTTAGCACTCCAACCGCTTTACATTGTAAGCTGATAATTTGCTACAGTGGCAACTATTCAAACATGACAATCACATTCCCAAACGTAATACGCTTACACAATTCTCTCTTGTGCAGCACATTACAGGAGGCACAGAAAAGAACTGGATGAGACAAGTATGCCTGTATGCTTTTACCACACTGGAGGCAAAACTGTTGGTCATCGTAAGGAGGATCATTGCAGAGGCTGTCGCGGTAACTTAAATAGCCTAGAGGTATTATCGCGAGACCATTAAACCAGAAACCTAGGTAGTGTCCTGGGGACCAGGGTTCAAACCCTGCCATGGCAGATGGTAGAATTTGAATTCAATAAAAATCTGGAATTGAGAGTCTAATGATGACCATGAAACCATTGTCAATTGTCAGAAAAAACCCACTTGGTTCACTAATGCCCTTTAGGGAAAGATATCTGCTGTCCTTATTGGTCTGGCCTACATGTGATTCCAGGCCCATGCGGGTGACTCTTAACTGCTGCTGGCCTAGCCAGCGACTCATCTCATCTCATGAATGAATTAAAAAAAGCAGATGGCACACAGGACTGCTGTAAAATGGGCATCATTACCGCTGTCAATATAGCTGGCATTCACCTGCATGGTGCACTGTTGTGATCACACATCAGTTCGGTTTGATAGAGTGCAATTCCATACTGTCAATGAAAGTAGTTAAGTTCTGATGAAGTATACTGAAGACAACGATCTGAACTCGCTGCCTCACCAAGACTGCAGCCGGGTCAGGGCCTATAACTAGTCCCAATTTCCAGTTCCCTGCCTCTAACTGACAATCTAGCCCAAAAAATTTGTTCCTCCACTATCTGGAAAATGGGACTCAGCTGATTTCATTGGCTGGACTTCATCTAAATCATGCCTGTATATTTCTCACCAAATAGATGACAGCATTAGCTTTGGGGCAAGGAGGAATAGTCTGTCTGTTGGAGTGGTAGAGAGACTACAGTCAGGATCAGTGTGTGGGAGATAAACAGCTTGACAGAGGGCACAATCATATAAAGGCCCTGAATCACATGGGCTATGGCAGGAAGTCTGGGAGAATTGCTTGAGAAGTTGGGCGAGGCCTTTCTTCACATCAACAAGTTGCATTTTTCAACAATGTTCCAGACGTTGAGATGAGATTTTCCATAGGGAATGGCAAGATGCCTAATAAAGGTGATTATTACTTGTTATCATCCTCACTAACACCCGATTCAACATGAATATGCAGGTTCCTATTCTACCATGCACCAGTTAGAAACTGGACGTTGTGAATTCTCAACATTAAATGTCAGAACCAGGTACTAGAACTCCAGTTCTGATGAAGGCTCATTGGACTTGAAACATTAACCCTGTTTTTAGATATCATAGATCATAGAATCCCTATAGTGTGGAAACAGGACCTCCAGCCCAACAAGTCCACACTGACTCTCAAAGCATTCCACCCAGACCCATCCCCCTATAACCCACCTAATCTACACATCCCGAAACACTACAGGCAATTTAGCATAGCCAATCCACGTCTTTGGACTGTGGGAGGAAACCGGAGCACCCGGAGGAAACCCACGCAGAAACGGGGAGAATGTGCAAACTCCACACAGACAGTCGCCAGAGGGTGGAATCAAACCCAGGTCCCTGGCGCTGTGAGACAGCAGTGCTAACCACTGTGCCGCCCCTCTGCATAGATGTTTCCAGACCTGCTGAATTTCTCCAGCACTTTCTGTTATTAACTCAGGGTAGTCTTGGGCAGCAACTGTACACATCTCACATCCACAGACGGTGGTACCTGATACATACCAGCTTCTCTGCACTAATGCACTCTGAAGTGCATTAATACCTCTCATTAGAATTTTGCTGCTAGGGCACTTGGTGCGTAGGAACATGCATTCAGCTCCCACATTGGATCAGGTTTTATCTTAGGGCTGCTCTGATAGGACAGGGGTGGTCACTGATCTGCTTCCTGCAATGGTGGGCATTTCTTCAGGTTGTTGGATTGCACTAACAAGGATTGCAACTGCAGACAAGGTCTGGGGTGAGTGCATGGCACCCCTCTGCACCATCCCATCCACTAGGACATTCAGATTCCCACCCACATGTTGGTGCCCAGTTTTCCTTTTTATATTTCCATTTCAGTAGCAAATGTGACGAACCATGCAGGATAGTTCCAGACTGCCAGCACTGGGCTCAGCACAACAGCCTTTTAGATATGGTGCCAGCGCCAGGGTGGATGTTCTATTCCAAGATATTACAGATGTGGAAAATTCGTTCAACTAAGGCGAATGGTAGAATTAGCTAGCATCAGATCAAAGGGATGCCAGAGAGGTGGGGTAAGAGTTTGAGACGTTAGCACAAGAAAACTTGCTAGGACTCACAGAAAGAAACCTTCCGTGAAACTTGATGAAAATAACAGAATTGTTAGATTTAGCCCAGAGAAAGCAAGGAGGTAAAGTAGAAATTGTGGCAGGGGAAATTTACTTTTTTAGCAACCAATTAGGATTTCTACTTCTGAACAGTACAATAAAGCAATTTTAGAACAATAAAACTAAAAGCAGATCAACAATCTTTCTAATAGTCAACACCAAGTAACCTATTTACATTTTAAGTAATTATATCCTTGTTATATTGTCTGGATCAGGATTTGCCTCTTTGGTTTAAAGCTGCTAAGTGACAGCTATTGAATAGCCTGATTTAAAAGTTCATTATGGCACAAGCAGCAAGATTAAGACTGCAACATTAGGAAAAGTACAGAACTACATTTCTTTCTCTTCTCTGAGCACCTCCTGTGCGTGACCTTTAAATAGGATGCATCACATTTTGTGCATGACTAATAATTCTGCATTGTCTTGTGTGCATATATGCATATACGTTAAATCAGTTGTTCCCCACTTATTAATGGTATGTTAGTTATTTTGCTTGAATTCTCTTGCAGAAATAAGCTTAAATATAGAAATACCCTAAGGAAGGAAAAAAAAAGTGCTGTAATCTTAAATTTAAAAGAAAAAACACTGTACAGGCCAGCAAATGAAAAGAAGGCAACACAGCTCAATATACAAAGAGATTTTTTCTCACAAATACTCAAGTGTTTGAAGACAGCCAGTGAGACACACAAAGGTATCTCCAACAACGATGGCCTTAAATTTTGTGATTTGAAAACCTTACTGGACTGCAGGTTTGAAAGTATATTTGCCATACAGGATACATCAAAACATCTGTCCTACTGTTCTACTTCATAAATAGGTTGAACCTTAGCAGTTATAGCACATCTCCCCATCTACTTTGGCTACCTGAACCATAGAAGACTTCTTTAGTTAATAAGGTGACACCAAAAAATAAAACTGGCAGCCAACTTATTTTTGAACTTTATAAATAATAGGGTGTTTTGCCTCATTTCCAGGGTCTCAGTGCTAGAACACTTCAAACAGTTGACATAATTTAGATCTCATCTTTGGTAGAACTGAGAGTGTCCTAACTCTAACTCTGACCCTAACCCTAACCCTCTTGTTGCCTTGGTATGAAGGATTGCCTGGACAGTGCTTAGAGGGATAAAGCAGGAACAAGAATCACTCCATTTAAAGCCTAATTGATGTTGTGTCCATTGAAATGAATGGTCAGAAAACCAGTCAAGATGTCATTATGAGCATATGAACCCCTACCTAATTTTTCCTCTGTGTACTCCTCCTGCACCACAAAAGGAAATAATGCCTGACAATTGTTTTTACATTGCATGAAAGGTTATTCATGCTGTCGATAAAATGATGTTCCATTGGCATGTCTCTTGTTTAGTTCCACTCGTTTGCATCTACAACGCAGATGACATATTTTTATTAGATTGAATAACATACTGCATCATGTTGGATTAATCAGAGTAAGATCAGGTTAGAATGGGGAAAAAGAAAAAGTACAGAGAAAAGCAAACAGGGAAAAGATTGGTGCTTAGATATTGTGGAATTTTGCTCCATTTCCTGGTGTACCTTTGATGACCAATGGGGGTATCATTTCCTCTCTGTGCCTTTTTAAATAAAAAGGTTAATCATGAAAAAAAACAGTTGAAAGGAGACCTTGATTTTTATGTTATCAGCTGTACACTGAAATGCAAAATGGTAAATTATCGGGAAAAAACTGTTCATTAAGGGCTTTGAGAAAATCCTGCAAAACTGCGGGTGAGTGGGCATGAAAGTAAATTTAAATAGTATCCACATCCGATTTTGAGAATGAGTGTGGAGGTTGGGGTCAGTTATTTTAAGGAATTTCTATCTCATGGTAAACGAATTAACATGCAATAACGATGTTTACTTTATATGCAGCCAGATCAGGCTGTGTTGCAGAACGGTGCTCAGAAATATAAACATACTGAAACTAAACTGACTCTAACGTGCAAGTTATTGGTCTGACTGACAGAGAATTTGAAATTGTTAACTATTTCCTACCACTGGGTTAAAATCAAACATTTGGAAAAGCAAAGTGCAGTGCATGCTGAAAATCTGAAAAAAATAAGAACAGCTGGAAAGAGCTCAGCAGGTCAAGCGGCATCTGCAGAGGAAATCAGGTTGACAACCTTTCTTCAGAACTGAAGAAGTCAGAAATGTAGGAGTTTTGAAACCAGAGAATGTGGGGGAGGGGTCTTCAAAAACAAAGAAGGTCTGTGATCGGACACCAGTAGAGATTAATAAAAGATTTCAAGATGCAGCAGCCAGGGAGCATTAACAAAAAACAAAAGTTGTGTCCAGCTGAAATGTGGACTGTGGCATAAAAAGCATCTGAATGAAACACAACGGCATTAAGAAATAAGACAAATATCAACCCAGCAAAACAAAAATATGGAGGAAAATAGTTAGAACAAAAGGCAGAAGTTATATTTCTAGTTGTTGAACTCAGTGTTGAGTCCAAAACATTGTAGAGTGCCGAGGCAAAAGATAAGTTGTGGTTTCTCAAAGCTGGTTGAGCGTCACGAGAACACAGTTGCATTCCATAGGCAGAAAGGATAGCATTGGAGCAAGAAGGAGAATTAAAATGACAAGCAGGCAGAAATTCAGGGTTTGAACCTGTGGACAGAGAGGAAGCATTCAGCAAGGCAGTCACCTCATCCCAAGATACAGGTGGTTACATCATAAGCAATAAATAGCATTTACTAAATTGGAAAAAGTACAAAAAAGTGACTATTTCACTTGGAAGGCATGTTTCAAGCCTTGAACAGCGAGAATACAAGAGATGAAAAAACAGTTGTTATATATCCTAAACTTGTATAGAATGAAACTGTAGGGGAGGAAAGGGGCTTTGGGTGACTGAGGATTGAACAAGACTGCTGCAAAAGGAACAGTCCCTCAGAAGTAGTTAACTGGAAAGTGGAGGGTAGGGCAAAATGTGTTTGGTGCTTGCATTACACTGGAGCTGCAACAATGGGAGAGAATGATCTATTGAATATGGAGTTTGGGTAGGTGGAAAGCAAGGACAAACCTATCAACAGCTTCCCTTGGGACTGCTTTATGGAACACCTCCACTCAGTCTGCAAGCAAGACCAAGAGCTTGTCATTTTAATTCTTCACCTACTTCCACTTTCAACCCATCTGCCTGCAACAATTTTCAAACAAGGTTCAGCACAAACTCAGGAACAAAATCTCACCTTTCAACTTGGCATTCTATCGACTCCTCTCTGTGACCTTTTGACAGACCTTGCTTTTTATTCTTTCTCACAGCTCCCTCTTTTACTTTCTAAAAACCTATTACAATTCTATTGTCTTTCAGCTCTGATGAAAGTCATTGACACGAAATGTTAACTATGTTTCATTTCCCAGATGCTGCCCGAGTATTTCCAGCATTTATTATTTTTATGCCTAATATCTGGTATCGCCTTTACTGAGCTGAATTCTGCCTATGATGCTGTTCACCATCATGTTTTTTTTTAAATTTTGTTCTCATGGCAAGGATTTGGAATGGTCAAATAAGCAGCTAAAGACACTGGCACTTTCTTGCAAACAGCAAGTTAAAAGCACTGAATCCCTACACTTCTAATTTAAAAATTTAGGCAGTGAGATAAGTGATTATGATTATATTAATTTCAATCCTAATCCAAAGAAAAGCAAACTTTAAAAGTATATATTATTTTACAACAGTGGATTTTCTTTAATCACAATGCAGAAATTTGACATTTCACAAAAGAGATTTTCAGAACAGGAGTTTCAGGGAGTTTACCAGCAATTACTAAATGAAGTTCAAACACTGTTAAAAACCATGTTACATTTTATTCAACAATGGGTAGCTTTTACAATGAAAGTGTGAGTGCAAAAATGGAAGTTTTCAATTTGCTGATTGTTTCGGGATTGTGGTTCAATTGCCATACCAGTTGAAGTTACCACAAAGAACTGTCCTTCTCAACCTCTCTAGGTGTCGTGCCCAAGGTGTGGTGTTACTCAGGTTAAACCACCCCACCAGTCGTCTCTATCTAATGCGTGAGCAGCCTTATGATCTGAAAAGACAATGGTGTTTTACCTTTACAGTCTAAACGCGATGGTTGGGATGGGGGAAGAGGTAGGAGTGTTACTCAGGGAGGAGTGTAAAATTACTGATAGCAACTCCTAGGTTCCATGTTAATCTGGGCATGTGATTTTTTGAAGTTGCTGTCAGTTTCAGTACAGTAACAAAGTCAAGTGCTAATAGTTTTGTTGTCACTTCCACTGCAAAATCCTGACCAAAAAGATAGGTGGTATGAGAATGCAAGAATACCTACATGTTTTGAGTGCATCTGGTTTTGAATGCATGCAATATTAACATGTAATTCTTTTCTTAATTATTTACAATTATTCAGGATTGATTTTAAGGCTCCTGTCAAGATTCACTGCACCTTGATGAGCAAGTTGCAACTGGACTACTCGGTCAAAAGAATATTTTTGTGAAATAAAGTTGTTAATTGTATTTATAATTCTGTAGATGTTTATATCAAAGTTACCCATGTTGGCAATGACTCACTTGGGACAGTTATAAATATTGGTACAAGTGTATAACAGGTGAGAAAAAAAATCAACTGCCAAATCAACCCTCACCTGAATTATTCTTTCCAATGATGTCCCAACTGGAGGCCCACCCTCTTGATGGTTGGAAGATTTCGTCCCCTATTACTTTGCCTTGCGTTAACACTTATGAATTTCTGTCCCACAAGTAAATAATTTTCAAAACAATCAATCCATTGGGTTCGGTCACAAGGAAAATGATTTTGACAGCCACATAAAAATTAAAATTTCATTTTCAAAAACTCCACACAGCTTCATCACTTCCAGTTGTGTTAAGCTAAAGGCCACTAAAGTTATTGTCTGGTAAAGAACTGATGTCAGATTGCAAATCTGAGATGGTGGATGACATCATCATAACATTCAACAGATGCTAACTCCGCCCAGATCAGTGGTAAGGAAGGTTAATATTAGACTGAATGTTAACTCTGGTGTTCATTGCAAGTGGGAGGTGGGGGTGGGGGTTACTAATGAGACTGAGTTGCTACAGAAAATTTCACACTCCAGAGCCACATTTCATTATTCCCAACAGATTCCATGATTTAACAGGCCACCCAACCCACTTTCAGGCATAATTTTCATTGGGCCCGCAGATGTTTCTTTAAAGTGGAAATGAACACTGGAAGATAAAGTGAATTCCCTTCTCGCCTATTTGGCTGCTTTGAGCTGTGAAGGATGAAACTGCTGAAAATGAGCCAGCAGCAAACCTCAAGTATTCCAAAACTGTCTAGAGTGTCCTCATAAAGGAGATGAGGTTGAGGAGGGAAGCTCTGTATCCAAGCAGTGCATGATGGACGTCTAAGAATCACGAGCAACTATCCTTGAGAAGCACTGTTGAAACTCTCAGCTCCTGGAACGACATTGCTAGGTAATGGATCTGGTGGACGAAGCAGTTAAATGATCTTACAGAAGTAGCAAGAGTAAGTACAGCTCATCATTTTTCCACATCTCTCAATTACACACAATAAAAGCCCTTCCACTCTTTTCAGCACTCTGAACAACTTCATCAAATCCTTCATCAACCAATTCCTGGTGATACTGTTATTTCTCAATTACATTGCAAACACATACTCCTCTTGCTCAATTCACAGCAATCATTCACACAATTCTCTTCTCATGTGTTTATCCTTTGCAAAATCACCAACATTGCTTATGGTTCCTTCCTTATTTAACACTCAAAACACATATGTTAATTTTGACATCTCCACTCCATGAATCTATTCACTTCTTCGTACCCTCAGCATATCAAGACACATTGCCATAATCTTACGACACCATAGGACTGCTCTCTCATTACAGAGAGCGAGCTGGTGGTGATTTAACCTGAGGACCACCATACCTCAGGAAAGGGGTGAGATTGGGAGCAGAGACCTTCATGGTAACCTCAGCCAGTGTGGGGATTAAATCCATGCTGTTGGCATCACACTGCTTATAAATCAACCATCTAGCCAAATGAGCTAAACTGACCCCCAAAATTGAAGCCTTGTGATGGCTGGGAATTGAATCCAGATCAACTGCTTGAAAGGCAGCTTTGCTCAACACTACACCTCTGTCACCCGTCAGCATGTGCACAACAAGCAGAAGCTCCACGTGTGCTTTCGCTTTCAGTATACAATGACTAGTTCTCACCCTCCCTTTCTCCACAATTAGACTTGCACAGCACAGGAAAACAGTTAGACAAAAATGTGAGACAGCCAAAGCCATGAATGCATTCAGCTGAAGTGGAACCATTGGAAATCAGTAGCATCTCCAGAGTTTTTTCAGGATACAATCTTTTCAACAACGCCTCCTTTGATCAAATATGTGCATGTGCATTAACTTAAAAAAAGCACATTACACAGCTCAACAACATCAAACTTCATTGTGAAGTATATTACCTGCACTTTCAGGCTATCAGAGTACCATCAAAAATTTTGGCCATTTTCCTTTTCAACAGTAACGATCTGCAAATGATTTCACATCAGAAGTAAGAATCTCTGATGAGTTTCCAGCTCTGTCAAGTACAGAGGATTCTCCACCTCTGAGAATTTGCTTCCCTTGTGAGTAGATCTGAACATTTCCTTCTGCCCCTCTCCAGCCACAAGTTGGAGTTTTGCAAGTTGTTCAAATAGTTAATTAGAGGTACATGGGTTGTATACCCGCACCCAATCCCCTTCCTCATTTTGGAAATTGCAGGATGATTTGGAAATGTCATAGGACTGACATGCCATCCGAAAGTGCTATTTTCAAACTGGATCTAAAACCAAGCTCTTTCCAATGGGTAATTGAAAATCCTACTCAAGGCTTTCACAGTCCCAAGAGCTTTGAAGGGAATACTTCTTGGCAATATGCCAGAAACTGATCAGCTTGCCAAAATGTTTTTGCTTCATTGCTGGCTGTGTAGAGGGATCCACTTCAAGAGTGATGTTGTTGCTCAAGGTATTAGAGTTCTGCAGTCTATCTTGGAAGGTGCGGCACCCTCCAGAATCACTACAGACATGCTCTGACAGATTACAAGAACCCTTAATGTTCATTCCATAGCTTCAGGAAACTCTTGAGAATGAGCTCCAAATTATGATAATGGTCAGTCTGTTTTAGTTGACCATGGCAGTAGGTCAATTCTGTTTTACAAAGACAGCCGGTGCAGTGTGGTCTGGGTCTCAATTAACTTATCAAATACCTGCATCAATTGATATTCAAAGTCATTAAAACAAATGTTAGGGTTATATATTTAACTGGATTCAGTATATTATGTTAGTTACGAACAAGTTGATAACTGGTTAACTTTTCATATCACCATGATTTTGAATGGCTGATATTTATGGACCAGGTGCTTCACTGGATAAGTGTTGCATGTCACGACTAATGTCAAAGTGTCCAATGAGTTGTTACCACCATCTCAACAAGTCTCTCAAAGATGAAATCTCACACCCAATATAAATAACAATATAATAAATGACATGAGATTTCCCTAGCAGATTAACAATTGTTACTGACTTCAAGTAACACCAATTTTACACAGATTCTCTACCTCTGCAATACAAATCAGGCGTGGTCACAGGTTCACCCCTTAAGTGCCCACATGTCAAATTCCTACTCACAGCTGTTGGCATCATTCTCAAGCATATATTTATAACTTCCCTAAACAGCAGAAACTTAAAAGCAGATAGGCTGACAATATTTCCTATTAATTAACAGAAAGTGGCCTAAAAAGTTGTGAAATGGCTTAGAAATTGTATCTTTCCATAAAGCATGGTGAAGAATTGCAAGAACCAGTTAGCATGGATAAAGTAATGGAATGTTTGACAAAAGCAAATTATAATGGGGGCTTGGGAAATCCAAAATTTAAAAAAAAACAGAAAACGATGGAATATTCTGCGGGTCAGGCAACATCTATGGAGAGAGAAACAGAGTTAACAGTTCAAATGTGTCCCTTCAACAGAACATAATAAACGATATTGGCCTGAAACACTAACTATTTCTCTTCACAAATGCTAGCTGACCAAGAGAATATTTCTAGCATTTTCTGTTTTCACTATTAATGAAACGTTTGATATCCTATTTTGATATTAGGACGTACACCCTCAAATGTATGTTATTAGAGTAAATTTTAAGCCTTCCATCTCGAAGTTGGAAGGACATTAGTTCACACAAATGGTGGGTAATGGCCTAGCACCATGTTGTAAGGCGAGTGTTTCTTTGAGCCTACCACTAGACAATTTGAGCTATGCCTTAAGTCACGCTAAAATGTAACTTCAGATTTATAATGTGAATCAGCCTTCAACTGGCATCTCTGGAAACTGCATTACCAAATCCATATTAGCTGGTAACGAGTTGAATAACATTGCAAAGATAGGTTTTTTTTTTTTTTTTTATAAATGGAATCATGGTTCTGCCAAAGCAGCCTCACCTACAGCAACTCTGGTTGCCTCCCTTTCCTCAAAATATATGTCAACACTGTTAAACCTTGTCTCAGTTGCATGGCTTGATCTACAGCAGTTGATGACTGCAAATTACCCATTCCTCAAAATGGACTAGGTTTCCTGCTAAATTCTACTCGAGAGGTACGATGGCGCAGGTGGGGAATGTCACCTCATTATATCTAGTATCAAACCCCAAATACTTTGTTAAGACTAAAAAAAATTACTGCTGCTATGTTTTTTGAATTACAATTTGACTGAAATGAGAAATAAAAATGTCTATTAGATTTCAACAATACTCATTGGAAATCACTCACAAATGAGTATGATTGTCCACCAAGGAATTCTGCGTCATTAGGCATGGACTCTGTGGGTACTTGTATGGCTGATGAGCCCAATCCTAGAGCTGCATCTCCGGCCAAACAATTGGCAGCTGTTTCTGGGAGGTAGTTGCTTTAGGTAGACACCTTGCGCAGGACATCTTTTAACGTGGAAAATCTGTTGCAACCAGCAAACACACAATCCTTAACAGAAAGTAGATCCAGTTCCAGTGGCAAGAAAATCTCGATGACTCGGGAATCTACCTACTGCTGCAGCTTTCATCGACCTTTTTAGCCGTTAACATCACGAGTATCTTCAGCCGGCTTCGTCATCAAGGCCTTATTTTGGATTGTACTTTGTCTAGTTCCTCCCTTCCAACGTTACCCTCATTGGTGACCCTGCCAGGAGTTGAGAACACCTGAAGGCATCATTCTTTGGATTAACTGAATACTCAAGCCTCTCCACCACCGCAAGGTGGCAATCCACGGAAAGATAGTTCCGTAAATAAATATTTTCATATTAACAATGTGTTTCCTTTCCTGACTACCACAGGCTCTGTATTCTAATTATAAAAGACAGTGCAAGCTGATATGAATCTGTTTTTTTGTTTCTGCTTCACATTTTGTGTGATGCTAGTTCTTCCAGCTTACATGTTTTTATAGAAAAATTTTATTGCTTGAAGAGATAAGACCAGTGTTTTTTCTGCTTGTATTCCCCTTGCCAACATTTTTGTTTGCAGAAGGTGTATTAAAATCAGGTTCTTAATTGCAGAAAGAACAGTCCTGTTACTGAGGACAACCAACATAAACTTTAAACTAAGCCCTGTTAACAACTTTACAGCATTGGCACTGAACAAAAGGACATTACTGTTTCTGCACTTCAACTCTAACAAAACAGCTTATGCCTCAGCATGAATCATTTGTTGCACAAGAGGAAATATCAGGTCAAATAAAGACAGGAAAATGCCAAAGTATTTAAAATGTTTGCAGAGTGGAATGAGTTGAATTCTGTGTTCTACAAATGTCACTGATTCATAAAAATATCACTATTTCGGTAAAAGTAGTGAGGACTTTAAACAGAAAATAAATGGTAGACCTTTCACATCACGTAAAATATGATTCAAAGAAAGCTTTATGGATGTTTCTGAGGATGAGATTGTCAATCACATGATTGACATTGACATTTCTTAATTTTACTTTATTTCTTATTGGTTCTATTCTTAGGTTCATTCTTTCTTTAATGTATTTTCATTTCCTTTTGACCCTACCTTTCCTTGGACTTAATAGATAGTTAATAAAGGAATGAAAGAAAACTATGATTTTTAATGCTTTAATTTCTCAGTTTTGCTGTCACAATTTTCTGTTGTCATTATTATCCTTACCTTCATTTCTATTTCAAAGTTTTCATACTTCAATTTTTGAATCCTTTTCCCAGGAGAACACTGAATCCTTTGGGTGCCAGGATCAGTTTGAAAAAAGGGGGGGTGGGGCAGAAAAAGGCCTGGAACGTCACCATTCAATGTTGCTCAGAATTCCGGGAAGTGGAGCGGATTTGGGTTTGCAATTGATGCAGGTCAGTGAAAGTCATGCCAATGAAACAGGAGAGGGTGACATTTCTATCTAGCAACATGGAGGGCCAGTAGGAAAATGTGCCCTTTAGCTTTCTTTTGACTTGCTTATCCCTTTACTGTGTTTTTTAAATCATTTCCTTTTTTCCTATTTATGCCTTTTCTTTCTAAATTGTTTGGCGGGTAAAAATTCTCCTTTTCTTCACCTTGCCTATTTTCTCCAAACTACATGGCTACCAATGCTAAAAACAGGTAGCCAGAGATTAGGACACAAGCATTTGAAAGCTCAGCGGTGGATGGTGAGTTTAATGGAGGATAGATATATAATTATCTGAAATTAGAAAAAGAGGGTGTTTGAGGGATTTAGGGTGAATGAAGTTACAGTGAAAAGGGTCGGGGGTGGGGGCGGGTGGGGAAGAGAGACTGCAGCGAGAGTTAGACACCACAGAGGAATTCCTGCACAGAAAAATACCATTCAGCACATCAGGTCTGTGCTGAAAAATACATCAGTCACCCTTTTCTATCATATTTCCAGTACTTTGCAGGTTACAGCACTTCAGATGTAGAACCAGATACCTTTTAAAAGAGTTGAGGATTTCTGCCTCTACCACTAAACTGGACAACAAACTGGGGGTAATCTTGTCCTAATGACCCCTCTACCCACTCACAAGGCAGTGTTGGAAATCAGCTGGACAGTAAAGTGCTTGCCACTGGTGATGGGGAGATGAGGGCCTTCAAAAAATCTGGTGACAGAATTATCTGTTATGCGTGTCATTCATTTAGGTTTGCTGTCATCCCAAAGTGAAATATGAATATCTGCGCAATGACTTCTTACCCTTTTGTCATATCAGTTTTAATCCTGGTCTTTCACCACACACAGGTCTTTCAAGTATGACACAAGATCTAGAGCATCCAGAGGCCTGAGCAGTCGACAGAAGAGGTCACATACTCAAAAGAAGCAGAATCACCTGACTGTGGGGGCAGGGGCAGAATTCTTATCTATATTTAAGGCTGAGATAGATAGACAGACAGACAGACAGCAGATTGACAGATAGATTCTTGATCAGTAGAAGAATTAAGAGTTATGGGGAAACAACAGAAGTGAACATGAGGAATGTTGGATCAGCCATGTTCCTATTGAATGGTAGAGCAGGCTCAAGGTACCAAATTGCCTACTCCTGTTCCTAACTCTTACAGCCTTATGGTCTCCTTCCAAACAGATCCTTCAGGAGAACATAACAAGCCGAGAGAAAGATGAGTATAAGACGTGAATAAGATGGTGGGATTTTAGACAGCTGGAATGATTTTTGTTGGGTTTAGGACGTTTGCAGCATTTGGCTTTACACACTCAGGTTCTTTTACCAGGCCCTGGATGATTCCATCAAGGGCTTCTCTGGCAGCCAGGTAAGTGACTGCATGCGCCCTGGCCACGTTACTATATTCTCCTCTGAGGAAGCAAAGCAATTATCAGCTTACTTCCTCTCTGCAATGGTGTACAAGGCACAGCAAACCACTACTGTTATTGTGGGGTACATAATGAAGGTGCCCATGATATGTCCAAGCAACTGGCCGCATCTTCAGAAACCCAATAGTTTACTCCATGTCCCTTCTTGTAGTCTTGTGGCTCTGGCTGCACAATTCTTTGGCATCAGTTGCAGTGCTTCTCACTGGTCTCATCAGTCAGATTCTTACAGAGTAGCCCCTATCTCCAAGGAGCCATCCACTGATTCTGTGGGATGGCTGAAGGAGATGTGACTGGAGCAGAATGAAAGCAACATAGCAGCTTCCAGTATATGTTGCACATATACTTCAAGTGGTCACATACCAGCTGAACACTGATGGAGTAGAATCTGTTATGATTAATAAAGACTGCTAGTTGATCTCAAGGTGCCTTTATTGCCACATTTCAGTTTATAACTCTTTGTGGCCATGGTAATTGAGCCAGTGCAGCAAAAGCAAAGTCTTATTTATCAATAGGAAAGTACACTCAACTGGGAGCACTGGTAAACATGCTATCAGCCATCTGTACGTTACAAATGTCAGCAGCTTCTTGGAAGTGGGGGGAAAGAGAGACAGAGAGCGAGCAAGACAGAGACAGCAAGAGAGAGACAGAGAGAAAGAGATTCAGGGCTTTGGTGACTTCACAGCCCCAGGCATTACACACCCACCTATTCCACTGGAAAGGTCTTCTTCCAGATGTTAGCAATGACCTGCCATGATAGTCTCATGAGGCACTGTTGCTCAGTCATGTCAAGAAAGTTAATCCCTTCCCTGTTTTGGAGGGTATTGCCTCCTTGAAGCTGGAACCCCTTGCTCATTTCCATTCTGCAGGGCAGAGGTAGAGTTCTAATGAGAAGACAGCTACTGCTTTTTGATGTGGTTGCCACTGTTCCTAGTATTTATTCTTATTGGTGTTGGTAGGGCAACTTCTCATTATTGAACGTCCAAGGTAAAGTGTGTAAATAGTCCTCAGGCAGCAGTGAAAGTTAACAGCTAGAAAGTACAGAACTTAAGATAGCAAAAATACCTTCCAAATGCTGGGAATCACATGTGAAAGCAGTGAAAACACATTCTACGAAGAAGTCCTGTGCTTAGGACAAACAGCTAGGTAAGGAAGCAGCTAAACACTTCCCTGTTTAAAGGCTTTCAAGCCTGTCAAATTTACAGAGCAACAAATCTTTGTAATTTCATGTTGCAGATGATGGCAAGTTTTAAGCAAGGAATGTGCACTAGCTGTTAAAATGAGAATACCAGATTAAAGCTAAAATCAATTTTCTCTTAACATTTTTAAATGATGGCCCTGGACATCTCTTTAGGGCTTTCCTACAAAATCTGGAAATGAGTGGGATCATTATTGATTTCTAATAGTGCGACATTTTTGGAGGATTTAATTCCACCCTGACTGCACCTAAACTGCCACTCCTTACCAGTTAAAATTCTGCCCTGCTTGTTTCAGTCAGAATTCTGCTAGCTGGTTGGTTAAAGTGCCATACTCCTGCTCTGCAGGCACCTTCCACAGATCCCTAATAGAAGGAGCCATACTGGCTCAGAAACCCAATGACAGTAATTTGCTGTTCTAAATATCACACAACAACTGGGGAGGTTGTTGGCACGATGAACCGCAAACATTATTCCTTTGCCACTTAACGCAAAATTCATCCAAGCATTTAAGACTGATTTAGTTCAGGGTGAAGGATGACCAATAAGTGGCTTAGTATTACCTGTAATGAAGTGGAATTAGTGACAGGGTTAAAGATGATAAGCTGAAGATCCATCCAAGCACTTTGACAACATTGAGGCAGAGGAGGGGGTCAAGAGAAGTTGAGAGGAGTTAGTGTCATTGGTGTACTTGAAGCTGACTGCACATTTGTGGATGGCATTAACAGGGAGAAACATGTAGATGAAGAGGAGGGACCCAGGTATTTATTGCTGGATAACTCTGAAGGTGGCAGTGTTAGGCCAGGAAGAGAATCGATCTCTGAGATGTTTAGGCTATGACACGTAAAAATAGAATCAAGTGTGTGATTATCCCACAGAGCTGGGAGACAATAAAAAAGTAAAAGCACAAGACAAAGAACAATTAAAGGCAAGAATCAATCAAATCTAAAAGCTTAAAAAACAGGATTGGTCATGAATTACAATGAAGAGGATATAAATGAAAATCCCTGTCAAAATAGCACTGCACATTTGTCAGGTTTTGATGGTCTGGACAGGAAGTGAATGCTATAAAACATGTGGTTGTAGGTGTAATAATATAATGTGCTGTGTAGGTGGAGCAATAACTTATTGTATAATATGTGAGACTCAAGGACAACAGTACATTAATCAGGAATCCAGTCACAAGCTGACCTGGTGTCTTCAGTTTTCAATGATTCCTGCACAATAATAATACCTGGTTTTGTGTTGCAAAATGCATTGGCATCATCTTAACAGCATCATCCTGTCAATCTTCTCTAATCAAGCAAAACAAAAGTAATAGCTGATAATATCAATTAGGTCAAAATAACCTCTGAGCTTACAATAATCTGAACTGTAATTAAAATCACTTTAAATTTCATAATATTTTTAACTGATTTATCGTAGATTCATATATTTCTGAATGCAGTGAACAGAACATTGCCCACATACTGGTACTTTGGCCATGGTGGTGATGGTAATGGTGGTGGTGGTGAAGAGGGCTGATGTCAGGGAGTTTTACTCCCAATTACATTCCAACACAAAGCTGAATTCATTAGATTTCTGCTGGTTCATGACACAATGAGGCCCAAGCGATTTTAACTTTTGCGTTTTATTAACATGCCTCCCATTGACTGTATGTAATTCAGTGTGATTAGTCTGTTAACATTTCCTACACATGCAACTTGAGGTGTCCTTCAATTTAACAAATATACATTAAGAACTGGAAATACTTCATTGCATAGAAAAGTATCAACTGGAAAGAATTTGGAGCATGGTGAAATTAAACAGGACCTTTTCACGCCTTTCATTTTTGTTAGATACATGATTAGGTTTCTTCTGACACCATGAATACTTGTGCTCCAGAACTAGCAATAACCCTAGGTAAACTTCAGGTATAACTACAGCACTGGCATCTATCCAGCAATGTGGACAATTTCCCAGATATATAAAAAAAGCAGCCCAAACTCAAACAAACCAATTATCATCCATCAGTTTATTCTTGATCATTAGCAATGTGATGCAATAAGTCATTAATAGTGCTACCAACTAGAACATTGGTCTAAACATGGATGAAAGATCTTAAGAGGTGAGGTGAGAATGACTGCCCTTAATGTCAAGATAGTATCTAACCAAGTTTGGCATTAAGGAACCCATCCAGGATGCAATTATGATGGCATGAGTACCTGCAGTTTTATGTTATTCGGATGTCCTCCCTTGACCATACATATGCCAGTGGGGTTATTGTTGCAGGTCATTAACAGAGACAATCTTAGGCGGAACAGTTCTTCATAGAACATTAACACTGCATTCTCCAAATATGAAGCTTAAATGTACATAAATGGGAAACAGACTGACCTATTTTCTCAGTAGCATTAAGGTAAAGGGGTGGGGAATGTGGGGAATCATCTGCTCAATGATCTTCTCCAATGTAATGTAAATGGTAATCACTGAGGCAGAGTTACCTCAATGGTTGTCACTACTTGCTGTCTAACCACACTGGATAGGGAAGTCTTAACACAGCGCAGTGGCTTAACCAGATATTGACTGAATTAAACAACTGAGTATAAATCCAGTTTTGCAAATCAGCTGTCCATTAAATAATCTGCCCAAGTTCCATTCCCAGCGATGGGTGGAACTGTAACCTCAAAAACCTGACACACTTGGATTGAAGAGGGCAAGGGGCTCTTAAAATCTACCTCCAACATGGCTAATTCCAACTTTAATGAAGGTTGAAAGTTGGGAGGCTGATCTCTATTTTTGATAAATGATATAAGCCTCATTGCTATTCCACTTTCAAAGTTAAATGTTGATGGGCTGGTTTTCTGACCTCTAGAAACCCCGCAGCTACATTCAGTCACAGATTGCTGGATCCAGGAGGTAAGTGTCGTAACAATAAGATGCTATATCCATAGTGGCTACCTGGGCAACTTCCTCGTCTTAGCAACATTCCTCACAATCTTCCCCATGAGACCTCTGGTTCCTCCACTCCATCAACGATTCCTGCTTTGCACCCCCAGACCTTCAACTGCCTCCTCCTCTCATTTCAGGAACAGCTTCTTCACCGCTGTTATTAGACTTCTGAATGGACGTATCAAAATTT
>NC_063332.1:131879199-131913834 GCF_021869965.1 Rhincodon typus | reverse complement strand
TGAAGAGGGTCTAGGCCCGAAACGTCAGCCTTCCCGCTCCTCTGATGCTGCTTGGCCTGCTGTGATCATCCAGCTCTACACCTTGTTATCTCAGATTCTCCAGCGTCTCCAGAGATAGTAGATAGTTCCTACTATCTCTGACCACAATCTAATAAATAAGTACCTATCATTGCCAGAAGTTCTATATATGAAAATCACAAAATCTACAACAGCAAAGCTGGAGATCTTTAGAACCATTACCTGAGCCCCACATCAAACGCTTCCTTGCTCTTCGTAATGGAATTTGAAACAGCTCACTATCAAGGTGCTAAGGGCCTCAATATTGATGAAACTGACTTGAAATGTCTTCTTAGTAAAGGTTATTGGAAATGCAATTTGGATCATTTGCATGTTATGGTACAAATCTTGCAGATGCCTTTATGGTAATTTGAAATATTAGCAAATGTTTTAGCACACTTATATAAAACTCTTCAATGATTGTGTAACGAATTCCACATAGTACAATTTCAAGACAGAAGATTTAAAATGTAAGCGGATACAACCAAAATAGTAGTAATAACACTGGCTGGTATTGTCTTTTGCCCTTCGACAACATCCAGGGGAGATTCATGGCAGTGTATAAACGAAACGTAGGACCCAAAGTTGGTAAGCTACATAGACAAGTGAAAGATGAGGCATTACTGAGTCAAAGGAAGAGATTTTAAACCCCTTCCCTTCTGCCTTGACTCAGGTACGAGGGCAAGGCGTAGAGATCATAGATCATAGAATCCCTACAGTGCGCAAACAGGCGCATCAGCCCAGAAAGTCCACACCGACCATCCAAAGAGCATCGCCCAACCCCTTTTCCCTGTAACCCTCCTAATCTACTCATCCCAGAACACTCTGGGAAATTTAGCATGGTCAATCCACCTATTCTGCACATCTTTGGACTGTGGGAGGAAACCACAGTACCCGGCGAAAACCCAGGGATAATGCGCAAACTCTACGAACAGTCGCCTGAGGCGGGAATCGAAACCAGGTCCCTAGCGCTGTGAGGCAGCACTGCTAACCACTGTGCCACCCCAAAATATGAATTTGTAGTGACGAGTTTTCTGGAGTTTGAGTGATAACTCATCCAGCACGAAGTCGTTTAAAATCTGCAAGTTGAGGAAACGTAGTCGGCAGGATTCGAACCCGCGCAGGGAAACCCCAGTGGATTTCGAATCCATCGCCTAAACCATTCAGCCACGACTGAAAAATTCATATTTTTGTAGCCCATGTCAACCCTCCTATTCTGACACGAATCTTTCATTTTAACATCTAAATAAGATTTCATGCCTTAAGTTTAACCACAATTTACTATTAATCCCTATGGGCCTGGAAGACACAGCAGCCAAAAGGGTGAGGGTTAGGGTTAGGGAAGGGGAAATAGCATCTAAGCTAAGATTCCATTCTAACAGCACCAGCTGACTGCAAAGAAACTCCTTAACTCTTAGCCCTACTTAAAGGGTCTATCGCCCTTTACATTTTGCTTGCTGATGCAGGTTTGAAGAAGACATTTTAAATATATTAGGAGATGTCTGGGACAACCTTTCTCGAGACATCCCCAGTGCTCAATCAACAGTTATTATAGAGTCATACAATACAGAAACAGCCCTTCAGTCCAGCTTGTCCGTGCCGACCACACATCCCAATCTGATCTAGTCCCATTTGCCAGCATTTGGCCCATATCCCTCTAAATCCTTCTTATTCATAAACCCATTCAGGTGCCTTTTAAATGTTGTAATTGTACCGCTGCTATCACTTCGTCTGGCAGCAGACTCAATAAACGCACCACCCTCTGCCTGACAAAATTACCCCTCAGGTCCTTTTTGAATCTTTTTCCTCTCACCTTAAACCAATGCCCTCTAGTTTTGGACTCCGCCACCCTAGGAAAAAAGACCTTGGCTATTCACCCTGTCCATGCCCCTCATGATTTTATCAACATCTTTTCTGGAAATTCTATGAGGACGTAATAAACTAAATGTTGAGCTACTGTACCTTAATGGACAACGTATGGGGTTCACCTGAAAAAAGTGAATACCTGGTTGCTGATATATTACTAGGGTACCTCCTTAGTGTGCAGCAGGATTGCAAGGATGAAATGAACCAAGCAATACCAGTTAGGAAAGAGGGACAGGAGGAGCAGAATGAACCCTGTGCACTCAGCAGGTCTAAGACATCGCTTCTCCATCGGAACATGCAGCTGTCAACTAATAACAACTTCAGACACTTTGTTGGGACAGGCTACTGCAAGAGAGTTATACTACCTGATGAATGAACATTCCAAAACAAACAATGCTGTCTCCTTCTCACAGACACATAATAAAGCTTTTAAACAGCTACATCTTTTTGGA
Source organism: Rhincodon typus (assembly GCF_021869965.1). Lineage (NCBI taxonomy): Eukaryota > Metazoa > Chordata > Chondrichthyes > Orectolobiformes > Rhincodontidae > Rhincodon > Rhincodon typus. The sequence goes on along the minus strand of NC_063332.1, from coordinate 131,911,459 downwards.
GAAAGAGGCTATAAATGCATCTTTGTTAAATTCTTTACCCCACAATTGACTAATTTCCAGATAAAACAGGCAACTGCAGCCTTACTTTCCTGGCTGTGGTAAAAACTGAACAATAAAGTGAGTTTCCCCACGCAGCTTCTCATTGCTAGCCTGTGGCCAGGCACAGTTTCTGCTAATGCAAAGTGATCTGAGAAGAAAGGAAACTCAAAGAGCTGCATTTATATGGCTCCAAGCCATGCTTGAGTATATTCAGCCAAGCAGCTTTTCTCCCAGTCAGTTTTTTTAAATTGTAAATTGAAGTAGGTTAATAGTGCTGTTAAAATTGATGTACCCCAACATACCAAAATCAACCTCAAAAGTAAAGCACAACCAACACTGACTTACATTTATATTCTGTATTTTAACATTAAGAACATCACATGGAGAACTAATTTTTTTTCAAACACATTAGTGAAAAGATCTACAGAGGAATTACAGAGAACAGGATTTGGTAGTTAGAGGCTTTATCCATAATGATGAGTTGAATGCAGGTGATGCAGAAAAAAATACAAAGATACTGGGAGCTTGGGAAGGATATGGAGCTGGAAAAGGTTACAAGCCAGGGTACAGTGTGGAGAACCTTAAAGACGAGGGCAAGAATTTCAACTGCAATGCATTTGAGGGTACAGAATGCTAGTGAAGATCTGCGAGAGCAGTGTCACTGCGGAACTTGGAGCACAACAAAACGCATGCAACAAAGTTCAGGAAAAATTGGAATTTAGAGATTCAGAGAAGGGCTGCAAGTTAGATGCTGGATTAGTGAGGTCTGGAGACAATGGAGGAATGTGTAATGGTTTCAAAATGGATAGGAACAATGCAGGTGCAGAGGCAGGCAATGTTCCTTTCCTAGATATATTGATGTTGTGATGAAAAATATGAGAGTTTGAATTCAGCTAAGGTCAAATAATATGCGAAAGTTTCAAAGAGTCTTCCCAGTCTAGGTCTATTGGCAAATGATAGGAAACCATTGATGACAAAAGAATGGAATATGTAGTGGAGTTAAGTGTTTGCAATAGGGGCTGAAGGAAACAGCTATGGCCTTCCTCATGTTGAGCTGAAGTCCAGATATTTGCTAAACTATATGAAATGAGAGAGGCAATTGAGGACAAAGGGGAGTGATAGAGAGAGAACTGGGTGCCATTATCATGCATATGAATATGAAGGAAGAGAAGGAGGAATCATATGTAATAAATTCAAGAAGAGGTCTTGATATCAATATGTTTTTTGTTTCTGTCTTACATATCCTTTGTGAATGCCTTTCTTTCAGACACAAATGAATTTACACCTTAAAAAGAACCAATTTAACCAGCCTTTCTTGAATTCACAAGAAGAGTTTACTACAGTTTGGATGAAGAAATCATAGTTGATCTAATTTTTCAAGTACTAACATTTGATCTTCCCACAACACCTTTAACATCTATCTGTGTGAGCCCTTGATGTGAAATCTTGTTTCTGTCAATCCAATGTCCTTTTTTTAGTGCATTGTTATGACTATTTGCATTTTATATATACGTATTGATGATGTTGGCTTTAACAATAGAGCTATCATGATTCACAAGCAAGAGGTAAACACAAAAAAACCTGAAAGAACTGTGTAAAGAGCTGTAATCAGAAACAAAAACAGAAATAGCTGGAAAAGTTCAGGAAGGGTCACTTGACCCAAAACATTAACTCTGATTTCTCTCCAGAGATGATGTCAGACCTGCAGAGCTTTTCCAGTGATTTCTGTTTTTGTTTCTGATAAACACAAGAACTCAACTGACTCTCCCCTGTATGATGGGCAGGGGAGAGTTGTCCACTAGGCCGTTTTCCTTATCTACATATTTCCCTTGGAATTTTGCCCTTTCCAATTTGCATATCTGATGTCTATTTCAAACATTTGCTCCATTTTGCATCTGGGTACTTAATACTTTTCCGAAAGTAAATTTCATGACTTGGTGTCCTGGTCCAAACCATCCTTTCCAGTATCAGGTTTGAACAGGTTTCTGTAATGGTCCTTAGCTTCAACCTTGACGTCCTCATACATCACATCTTTTGAGATTACTGTTGGTACTGTTAATATTGCCTGACATCTTTGATTGTTATAAACCTCTACTGGGTTTTGCAGCAGCAATAATACAACAGGCTGGTTGGTATATGTCCAGGGTAAGGTCCCACAATTTGATACTGATTCAGATGGGATACCTCAAATGATTAAGCTCCCAATGAGGGGTGAACGGTTGCCCTTGGTCATTCACCCACCATCTTGGTTGGTTGTACAAGGCTAATTTTGAAAGGATTTCTTTCACCCAGGCTCAAATTAATTTATATTTTTAAAGGAACCACTTTAGCCAGTCTTTCTTGAATTAAGAAAAATGTTTACTAATTATTAAACAGAAGAAGAAATAGAAATGCAACACATATACTTAGAAATTAAAAGGTGAGAGTAGGGAAAGATAACAGTTAAAAAAAGTCTGAATTGTTCATGAAGAGTGGACAATTGAACATTACAACCATTATTGTGGATGTCACTGGTAGCATCAATATTGGTACTTCAAAAGTTAATTTTGAGATTGTTGGCTTTGTAAATTGATTGAACTCTTTTGTTCTGATTCCTTTCAACAGCGGCTGGCTGGCAGAACTCAGAGTGATATTGAATTTTTTTTAACCTGCAGCTCAGAGGTGTTTAAATAGTTACTTGCTTGCTGCATGCCTCATAGCATACTAGTCCACACACTAAGTTGTCAGAGTATGAACACACACAGACCGAGACTAAACCTCATTTTTAACCCCTGTCCCTATGTGTTTTTGAAAGGGGAAAACACAAATATCTCTCTTGCCCAGACTGACGTCTTTTTTACCATCATGTTCACAGTCTGAGATAATTCCAGGAGATTATATGTTCAGTATGTAGAGCATTTTCTCCCTTTCAAGGTTCTCAGATACCTTGTCAGGTATGATATTCCAGAATCTCTCTCTCCAAGCAGCCATTGAATTTATAACTGCCCTTTTCTTAAAAAAAGAAATACATGTAATTAGAGTTTAAATGTCCATAGGTGATTCAGGGTAATGAACTCAGGTCATGACAATGTGATGTTAACCTTTTCTTTTCCATTGTTTTAGTTGTGCTGTTTTCATGACATAGCGACATAACTTAAAAATGTTCAAGAAATGGACTGAATATCCTCTTCTGTACTGTATGATTCTGTGAATTAAAAGTTTGAAGACAATAAAAGGTCCCATCCATTTAACTGTAACAACTGACGAACTTCATTTAAAGGTAATCGGAGAAGCCTCTTTGTAATAAACCAGTCAAATTTGCTTCCATTTTCTCCAGACATTCTTATTATTTCTGTGAAATAAATCTTCAAATTAGTGTCAAATCTGGAGCAGTTTTGCAGTTAGACCTGTGCCCAGTAAAAATATGGGTCAAGAACCAAAACTATTCTAGTCAGTGGGGCAGCGAAAGTGACTTTTCATCAATACTGACTAGAATTGACTATCGTCAGAGTTGAAAGCATCGCATTCAATCATCAAACGCCCTCAGTACCACCTTTCTAAAGGAATCCATTTCTGTACCTGATCAAAAAACTTGTTCCAAAAACAAGCAACCTTGGGAAATGCCTAGAAATTTTAACAATGTGAAAGTTGATATGGAAGTTATGGATTTGATCTAATTTGCTGACTGACTATACTAATTCAAGATTGTTGCTTTTTTACCATGCAAAGGTTCAGAAAATCAGTCAGTTCTAAAATAGCTAAAGAGATCTAAAGATACGGAATCACGAAGCCTAACAGATAGTAGCACAGGTCAACAAAAATGGCAAACGAAGTACTGGGGTTAATTTCTGGAAGAATAAAATTCAAAAGCAGAGAAGTTGCAACTGAATTATGTCAAACATTCTTCAGGTCAGACTTAAACAGTACTTAAGTATTTAACCAGCAGGTCATTCATACCTTAGCTCACTCATCCTTCCCATTGTAGTGTGTTTGTGACCATCCTCCCAATCATTGCCCAAAGTCCATCACTTCATGATGGAAAAAATTGCAAGTCTTCCTCTGCTGTGATATGTGGCTGAGACCCCCAGCATCACCCGCTTTCTCCAGGTGCCCAGTCTGTCAATCCCACAGGTTTCACGCTTCCCTAGGTTATCACCCAAGCCGGGTAAGTGCACCTTCACCTGCTTCACCTCTCCCCCACCCCCTAAACACCCACTCCCCCTTCCTCCTCAACTTCTGTGAACAGTGACAATGGGACAATCCTCGTCCATCTGGTGAGGCAACTTGACTAGACAGCACCAGGTAACACCTACACAGAACCCTGACTGATGGCTACGCATGTCCCTGAATATGGCAAACCTTCACTTCCCAACTTGGCGCCTACTGAGGCAAAGGACTGACCATGGCCCGTTCCTTGAAGCACAACGACACAGACCAGCTGTGCAAAGTCACTGAATGGGTCCGTGGCTGATACTCAGGATTAGTATGAAAGGCTGTCCTTGACTAACAGCTCTGGACCCATCCAAGTGATGGGTGCTTCCATGGAATGCGGTGCGGACTGCTTCCCAAAGACGTTCAGACATGTCCCACTGCTTACTACAGATGCAGAGTTTGGTGTGAACGCTGCTACATGTGCAGCCTAATTTTGCTCACTGACATAGGAGAAATTGTACGCACCACTGACTGAGCAGTGCATGGCCACCTGCTTGGTTGTGTGACAGTGTCAACTGGCAGTGCAATACCTGGCAATGCAAGGTTTGCATGTTATGGGCATGCTGATAGCTATCAGGTGAATGCACCCTGAGCCAGTAAGGATGCAGCCCTTGTGGGCAGCCAGATCCACACTGTGGACTGGGTGCCTCTCCCTGTGCAGTACTATACATCATGCAGCGTGTACTATTGGTTACCAGTGTGCCCTGCTTCACAAGTATAGGAAGGACACAATGCCAGTGCATTACACAAAGGATAGAAGTGTGGCAATTGCTTCATGAAATTGGATGCCAGTGCCCACGGTGTAAGGGGAGTGCGCTGGTGCTGTGGGTCATGCTCCGAACTGAAGTTTGGCTATGGGCAACACGGAGGTTGTTTTCAATAAGTTGAACGTGCCAGGTACCCACTCATATTATTCCAACAGCCTAATTTTTGTGGCACTTTTGGTAAGGTTGTGACCTGTGGTAGGTTGAGCTGTTAACAAGTCATTTTACAAACAATAAAAACCGTCAATTGGGAACTTTTCTAAAGAAGGGTCTAGGCCCGAAACGTCAGCTTTCCTGCACCTCTGATGCTGCTTGGCCTGCTGTGTTCATCCAGCTCTACACCTTGTCATCGTCAATTGGGAACCCACTGGGCTTTAATAAAACCTTGCCACATTGCTTGAACAGGGGTATAGGTTGTGTCCAGTCAACTGTCTTGCTTAGCTTAACTACACATCTCACCATAGCCCATGCTGATCAGTTGCTTATAAGGTTCTTCCACTGCAACGTGAATAGACATTCTTTTTATCTGTTTGCTGTATTAGTGGTAACAAACATTTAATAGGAAAAATACTCATGGAATTCAGAATTATTAAGCAGCACAGACATTTTTCTTTCTGCTATCTGAATCACTAGTTAATTATCCTTTTTGTCATTCACCAGCAGGTTTCACAGAGTACGGATAGATTTTCTGATAATTATAGTACAATAAAACTGCCAACATCTATTCCTAGCAATAGACAACAAGCATCAAATCCATGACCAAGATGATATTAGGATGATTTATTCTTGCTGAAGTAGTTTTTAAAGTTCACAGCAAAAGTTATTTACATTTCCTACTAGTGTTTTTCTTAATTCACCAAGTTCGCTATAAGACCATACTGAGAAAGACTTCTCAGCTCAAATGTCATTAACATTGCACATTTAATGAAGGCTAAAATTAAATTATATATTGCTACATTCTTTGAATTTGATTGTATTTGTTTTCATTCACAAACAAAAACAGAAGTAACATTTACGTACCCAAGTGCTGTCAATGATCATCTCTAACATCCAACTATCTCTCCTTGATGTTCACCAGCATTACCATCCACATCCTATAGGCTACCATTGTGATCACTTCTGACTCAGTAACAGTAAGGAAGGAACATTTTGTACTTTAAGAGGTTTGTGGAATCTGTAATTGTTTTTAAGAATATTTGAAAATTTAAGCTGCATCAATTGAAATTTTCTTAGATATTAAGAAATAAAGCAGAAGCTCTGTGGCTGGTGACACAAGGCAAGACTACAGTCAGAAGATCTGGACGGCAAAACACCGATACAGACAAAATAGAAAACAATCAGATAGAGACAGAAAGAAGAACATGGGCACAAAATCTTATAGGAGCCTGAACAATGTATGCTAAGGCAAGATTGTAGCATTTCTAGGTGAGGTGATAGTGTTGTGGTAATGTCACTGGACTAGTAATGCAGAATCTCAGGCCAATGTTCTTGGGAAATGGGTTCAAATCTGGCCATGGCAGATGGTGAAATTTGAATTCAATAAAAAAGAATTTGGAACAATAAAAGCAGCCAATGTTGACTGTCAGGTCCACCAACGTCCTTTCGGGAAGGAAGTCTACTGTCAGTACCTGGCCTACAGGGGACTTCAGATTCACAGGAATGTGGTTGATACCCAGAACCCTCAGTGTATCTCCAATCCACTTACAAGACCCTCTGCACTACCACATAGGTCTTCGGGCTACAACAGCCATTATCATTACAATGCTTTTGCAAGCACCCCGTTTGCTCAGTGACACATCCACAGCTCATGGACTGAACTTCAGCCTGTTTACTTGCTGTAGTAGCATTCATTCATGCTTTGCCTGCGAGATGCCTTGCTTTTTTTGAGTTTTGCCCCCTCAACAGAGATATCAGGCTCATGATACTGCTGCATTTCCATGTGCAGAGACAAAGCCAGGAAACTTGTCACGTTTGTTAGCAGTCATCATTGAAAGGGGATAGCCTTCGGTCAGGGGGTCCTGGCATAGTAAATAAACAAGAGCAAAGAACAAAGAAAATTACAGCACAGGAACAGGCCATTCGGCCCTCCAAAGCTGCGCCAATCCAGATCCTCCATCTAAACCTGTCGCCTATTTTCCAAGGATCTGTATCCCTCTGCTCCCTGTCCATTCATGTATCTGTCTAGATACATCTTAAATGACGCTATCGTGCCCACCTCTACCACCTCCGCTGGCAACGTGTTCCAGGCACCCACCACCCTCTGCATAACGAACTTTCGACGCATATCTCCCTTAAACTTTTCCCCTCCCATATTGAAATCGTGACCCCTAGTAATCGAGTCCCCCACTCTGGGAAAAAGCTTCTTGCTATCCACCCTGTCTATACCTCTCATGATTTTGTAGACCTCAAATCAGGTCCCCCCCTCAACCTCCGTCTTTCTAATGTAAATAATCCTAATCTACTCAACCTCTCTTCATTGCTAGCGTCCTCCATACCAGGCAACATCCTGGTGAACCTCCTCTGCACCCTCTCCAAAGCATCCACATCCTTTTGGTAATGTGGCGACCAGAACTGTACGCAGTATTCCAAATGTGGTCGAACCAAAGTGCTATACAACTGTAACATGACCTGCCAACTCTTGTACTCAATATCCCGTCCGATGAATGAAAGCATGCTGTATGCCTTCTTGACCACTCTATCGACCTGCGTTGCCACCTTCAGGGTACAATGGACCTGAACACCCAGATCTCTCTGTGCATCAATTTTCCCCAGGGCTTTTCCATTTACTGTACAGTTCACTCTTGAATTCGATCTTCCAAAATGCATCACCTCGCATTTGCCTGGATTGAACTCCATCTGCCATTTCTCCACCCAACTCTCCAATCTATCTATATTCTGCTGCATTCTCCGACAGTCTCCTTCACTATCTGCTACTCCAATCTTAGTGTCATCTGCAAATTTGCTAATCAGACCATCTATACCTTCCTCCAGATCATTTATGTATATCACAAACAACATTGGTCCCAACACAGATCCCTGTGGAACACCACTGGTCACAGTTCTCCATTTTGAGAAACTCCCTTCCACTACAACTGTCTCCTGTTGCCCAGCCAGTTCTCTATCCATCTAGCTGGTACACCCTGGACCCCATGCGACTTCACTTTCTCCATTAGCCTACCATGGGGAACCTTAGCAAATGCCTTACTGAAGTCCATGTATATGACATCTACCGTCCTTCCCTCATCTATCAACTTTGTCACTTCCTCAAAGAATTCTATCAAGTTGGTAAGACATGACCTTCCCTGCTCAAAACCATGCTGCCTATCACTAATAAGCCCATCTTCTTCCAAATGTAAATAGATCTGATCCCTCAGTATCTTCTCCAGCAGCTCCCCCACCACTGACGTCAAGCTCACCGGTCTATAATTACCTGGATTATCCTTACTACCCTTCTTAAACAAGGGGACAACATTAGCAATTCTCCAGTCCTCCGGGACCTCACCTGTGCTCAAGGATGCTGCTAAGATATCTGTTAAGGCCTCAGCTATTTCCTCTCTCGCTTCCCTCAGTAACCTGGGATAGATCCCATCCGGACCTGGGGACTTGTCCACCCTAATGCCTTTTAGAATACCCAACAGTTCTCCCTTCCTTATGCCGATTTGACCTAAAGTAATCAAATATGTATCCCTAACCTCAACATCTTTCATGTCCCTCTCCTCGGTGAACACTGACACAGAGTACTCATTAAGAATGTCACTCATTTTCTCTGACTCCTCACATAACTTCCTTCCTTTGTCCTTGAGTGGGCCAACTCTTTCTCTAGTTACCCTCTTGCTCCTTATGTACGAATAAAAGGCTTTGGGATTTTCCTTAACCCTGTTTGCTAAAGATATTTCATGACCCCTTTTAGCCCTGTTAATTCCTCATTTCAGATTGGTCCTACTTTCCCCATATTCTTCCAAAGCTTCATCTGTTTTCAGTCGCCTAGACCTTATGTATGCTTCCTTTTTCCTCTTTGCTAGTCTCACAATTTCACCTGTCATCCATGGTTCCCTAATCTTGCCCTTTCTATCCCTCATTTTCACAGGGACATGTCTGTCCTGCACTCTAATCAACCTCTCCTTAAAAGCCTCCCACAGATCAAATGTGGATTTACTCTCAAACAGCTGCTCCCAATCCACATTCCCCAGCTCCTGCCGAATTTTGCTATAGTTGGCCTTCCCCCAATTTAGCACTCTTCCTTTAGGACCACTCTGGTCTTTGTCCATGAGTATTCTAAAACTTACGGAATTGTGATCACTATTCCCAAAGTAATCCCCTACTGAAACTTCAACCACCTGGCCAGGCTCATTCCCCAACACCAGGTCCAACGTGGCCCCTTCCCGAGTTGGACTATTTACATACTGCTCTATAAAACCCTCCTGGATGCTCCTTACAAATTCTGCTCCGTCTAAACCCCTAACACTGTGAATCCCAGTCAATGTTGGGAAAATTAAAATCTCCCATCACCACCACTCTGTTGCTCCTACAACTTTCCATAATCTGTCTACATATTTGTACCTCTATCTCACGCTCGCTGTTGGGAGGCCTGTAGTACAGCCCCAACATTGTTACCGCACCCTTCCTATTTCTGAGCTCTGCCCATATTGCCTCACTGCTCGAGTCCTCCATAGTGCCCTCCTGCAGCACAGTGTGATATCCTCTTTGACCGTAATGCAACTCCTCCACCCCTTTTACCTCCCTCTCTATCCCGTCTGAAACATCTATATCCTGGGATATTTAGTTGCCAATCTTGCCCTTCCCTCAACCAAGTCTCAGCAATAGCAATAACATCATACTCCCAGGTACAATCCAAGCCCTAAGTTCATCTGCTTTACCTACTACATTTCTTGCATTAAAACAAATGCACCTCAGACCACCTATCCCTTTGCGTTCATCATCTGCTCTCTGCCTACTCTTCCCCTTAGTCACACTGACTTCATTATCGAGTTCCTTACAGGCTTTAGTTACTACTCCTTACTGTCCACTAACCTCCTCATTTGGTTCCCATCCCCCTGCCACATTAGTTTAAACCCTCCCCAACAGTGTTAGCAAAAGCACCCCCTAGGACATTGGTTCCAGTCCTGCCCAGGTGTAGACCTTCCGATTTGTAATAGTCCCACCTCCCCCAGAACCAGTCTCAATGTCCCAAAAATCTGAACCCCCTCCCTCCTGCACCATCTCTCAAGCCACTCATTTATCCTGCCTATTCTTTCATTTCTGCTCTGACTAGCACGTGGCACTGGTAGCAATCCTGAGACTACTATCTCTGAGGACCGACTTTTTAAACTTGGCTCCTAACTCCCTAAATTCTGCTTGTAGGACCTCATCCCGTTTATTATCTATATCATTGGAGTCTATATGCACCACAACAGCTGGCTGTTCACCCTCCTCCTTCAAAATGTCCTGCAGTCGATCCGAGACATCCCTGACCCGTGCACCTGGGAGACAACATACCATTCGGGAGTCTCGTTTTCGACCACAGAACCGCCTATCTACTCCTCTTACAATCGAATCCCCTAAGACTATAGCCCTTCCACTCTTTTTCCCGCCCTTCTGTACAGCAGAGCCAGTCATGGTGCCATGAACCTGGCTACTGCTGCCTTCCCCTGGTGAGCCATCTCCCCCAACAGTATCCAAAACAGTATACCTGTTTCAAGAGCAGCCTCTAACATGAACCAAGGGGCTTGGACACTGTTAGTCAGCTGTTTGCGGTAGTCAGAGTCAGAATCCTCTCCACTTAAGTGGTTAGGAGCCTAATGTCAGACAGCCCGTCTTAACTCTTTCTAGCCTATTGTGGGCTGTTTTCCTCCTGGAATGAGACACAGGCAAATATTAAGGGTGACAAAAGTGAATGGCACAATTGCTAATTTTGGTGCAGGTGGAGAGGTATCCTCAGTGAGTTAGTAGGTAGCGCAGAGGGCACGCAGAGTTAATGATGTTGGGCTTTGGGTGGGTGAACGTATGTAAGGGAAGATGTTGTAGGTGATCGTGCAAGATGTAGAGCAAGAACCTTGGTGGGAGGTAGATACAGAGCAGAGAAAGCGTATATATGAGATGTCAGATATAAAATAGTACCACTTACTCTGGAGTAGTGAAGGAGTTCATTGACCATCTTCCTACATTGCTGTGCTCAGATAGCTGAGACTGTGAGGGATGCCTTGGAGGCAGGATATGTAGTTAATGAGGGGATATGGTGAGAAAACACACCAGGTCTCACAGCTAAAAAGACTCCAAAAAAAAAAAAAAAAAAGCTCCATGCAATTGGCACTTAGCCAAAAAGATGCAAGGTTCAGCCCTGAGAGATTCTGTCAGAAGAAGCAAGTCACTCTCAAGAGAGATACTTTTTTAAAGATAGGGCTGTTGGAAGCACAATGCAAGCTCACTAAAAAGTCAAAAATCTGAAAATCTCTCTGAATAACTTGGCAGTGCTGAAGGGGTAGGTGCTTTCCCAGAAGTGTCCAAACTGTGCGCTGACACATTATTAGTCTATTTATTAAAAAGTACCACTGAAAAGCTACACTGCCAAGACTGTCCTGGCCCAGGGGTTGAAGTGTGCCCTGCTAATTGCAATCATATCCTTGAACTTCAACGGTGAAAGCTGTTGTTGGGGAAGTCTCCTGACTCACCCTATGTGAATAAAGAACATTATATCATACAATTGTACAACTATCTGGCGCTACTTTTGTGTAAGGAGTGATGCTTGCGGTTACATAAGACATATCTTTGCAGTATTGATTGAGCGTAATTTACCTTTTAATCTGAAGCATCATTGCCAGTTAATTTATGTTAAATTTATGCTGCTCTGGATTCATGTTAAAAGATAAGTTGCAAAACCTGTGAGATCATCTTGTCAATTTTTCTTTGCAGGATCATTGGTAAATTTGGTTATCTTCATTTACCATTTCCCCAGGAACCAGAAATTGTACTGGACCAGCCATATGAAAGCAGGACATGGGCTGGGATTTCTGTGGCATTTAACTCACCTCACAACTCCCCAAAGTTAGTTCCTCATCTATAACGCACGAGTCAGCAGTGTGATGGAATACTTTCCATTTGCCTTGATAAGTACAGCTCAGTAAGCTTGATAACATTCAAATAAAAAGCCTACCTGAGTCACACCTCATCCACTATCTTAAATAATCATTCATTTCACCACAGGCACAAAATTGCTGCATGTGTATAAGATACACCGCATTAAATCTCCAAGGGTTCTTTGGAAACTCCTTGCAAACCCACAGCCTGAATCACCTTGAATAAAGTATGCACGAGAACCCAACTACTGACAAGTTTGTCTCCAAATCTGTTAACATCCGACTAGTAAATATACTGCCATCGTTCATTGTCACTGAATCAATAGCTGGAATTTGCTCCTGAACAGTACCTATACCACAAAGAAAACACATCAACACCACCTGCTAAGGGCAATTAGCAATGGGCAATTAATGCTGGCCTTGCCAGTGAAGCTCATATCACAAGTACAAATAAACAAGACTGGTACTTAATTCATCCAGGATAGCATTACAAAAAAAAGCTTCTGCACTGGCTGCCATCCATAGTTCACCATCACTGCCACACAACAGTATAGAGGGACATACGTTGTTGTAGAAGAATGACCCTATGGTGCTGTAATGTCACAGCTCATTAGCTGTAATTCCAGGAGGCACCTGATTTATATACATTCATTTTTCATTTTGCAATACTTGTCCTGTTCATTTCTCTTCTATCCGATAGAAAATTATCTAAATCCCATTTGTCAGCCATTATAGTAATTTAGAATAAAATAATTTTGTATTAGATGCCAGTGAGACATTTTGGCATGACTTATGCATCAGCAGAAAAGAGACTGTGTTCACTGCTGATCTCAAAGAAAGGTGCCTATTAAAGACATTGCGGTCTCTGTGTTGAATTTATCTTTGCCTTTATTAATTTGAATCTGGTGCCAAGTTGAGGCATGTCTAGCATTTAGCAGCAGTGATGTCACCATGCAGACCAAATAGCCGAAGAGATTAAAAAATTCTCACAGCCAGCAAAACAGCAAGTAAAAAACACTGATTATTTTCATTTTTCAATAATCTTACAGACTGCAAATTAAAATTTAGAATATGCAGAGGGTATTAAGTTAGAAGCTGAAATGTCATACATTTTTAATCTTTCTAATTAAAAAAATCATGTTTCTAACATGGAATGATAAACAATGTCATTTCATGAATATAAGAATAGTTTTTCAGAGCTTGTGAGATTGTTAAATGGTCTTTAAGATTCAGTACACCTTAAAACCCCAGATACAAACCAGTAACAAAGTATATTTACGTCAGTTTTTTTTAAACTAATATTGACTTAATAATCAATATTAATTCATTAAAAATGGATACTCATATCAAATCATTGATTTCAATTTGCAAATACCTCAGCAGTGCACGTTCAGTCACCCAAAGTTGCTGTCAGAATAAAGGAAGGGAGTTGATAGTTTTTCTGTTAATCCAACCACTGAAGCCTGAACCATTATAATCTCCAGAATAAATCTCTTACAGCAGTGATAATTATGCTGGCTCTTCCTGCCAAACTATGTGATAAATCGGAGGGTTTCAAAATCGCTATCATACATATCAATCTGTTACCTTCAATGTGCAAAAGAAAATATAGTTTGGGGCAGCCCAACACATTTGAGAGATATGACTGCCTGGATACTGAAGCAGTTGACTTCTTCCACTGGGGGAGTTTTTTTCTGTACACTCCATATCCATGTTAGGACATGGTATCATAAGCAAGGCCAACATTTATGGTCCTAATTGTCCTTGGGATGCGACCGCTTGGATTGCAAGGTTATTTTAGAGAGCATTTATAAGTCAACCACATGGCTAACGGTCTGGAATCACAGTCAGACAACAAAACAATGGCAGATTATTTCTCCTTAAAGGATATTAGTGGACTGAGGGGTTTTTGAAACAGTCACTGTACTGATAATAGACTTCTAATTTTAGATTTATTTTATTAATAGAATTTGAGCTCTCTAGATGCTGGGTTCATTTTGATTTGATTTATTGTTGTTAAATGTACTGAAATACAGTGAAAAGTTTTGTTTTCCAGGATCTACAGGCAGATCGTACCATACAAGGTGCATCAGTAGCAGAACAGACTGCAGAATACAGTGTTACAGCCACAGAGAAAATGCAGAGAGAAACAGAGAGGGAGAGAGACAGAGACAGAGAGACAGATCAGCGTTAACATTTGAGAGGTCCATTCAAAAGTCTGCTAACAGCTTCTTTGGGCTGGGAGGGGTCTTCAATTATGTTTTTTTCTATTAATTTGTGGGATGTGGGCCTCGCTGGCTGGCCAGCATTTATTGCCCAAGCCGAGCTGCTCTTGAGAAGGTGGTGGTGAGCTGCCTTCTTGAACCGCTGTAGTCCACCTGCTGTGGGTTTTCCCATAATGCCTTTTGGGAGGGAATTCCAGGATTTTCACCCAGTGACAGTGAATGAAAGGTGATATACTTCCAAGTCAGGATAGGGAGTGGCTCGGAGGGAAACTTGAAGGTGGTGGTGTTGCAAAAAAATCTGCTGCCCTTGTCCTTCTAAATGAAAGGGGTCATGGGTTTGAAGGTGCTGCCTAAGGATCTCTGGTGAATTTCTGCATTGCATCTTGTAGATAATTCACAGCACTGCTACTGATCGTCGGAGGGAGTAGATACTTGTGGATGTAGTACCAATCAAAACAGGCTACTTTGTCCTGGATGGTGTCAAGCATCTTGAGTGTTGTTGGTGCTGCACTCTTCCAAGCAAGTGGGGAGTATTCCATCATGCTCCTGACTTGTCCCTTGTAGATGGTGGACAGGCTTTGAGGAACCAGGAGGTGAGTTACTTGCTGCAGTGTTCTTAGCCACTGACCTGCTCTTGTACTGTGTTTATGAAGTGAGTCCAGTTGAATTTCTCATCATGATAACTCACCAGAATGTTGATAATGCCGCATTCAGTGATAGGTAACACTTTTGAATGCCAAGTGGCGGTGGTTAGATCATCTCTTATTGGAGATGGTCATAGGCTGGCACGTGTTGTGAACGTTACAAACCAATCGTCAGCCTAAGCCTGGATATTGTCCAGATCTTGTTGCACTTGGACACAGACTGCTTCAGTATCTGAGGAGTCGCAAATGGTGCTGAGCATTGTGCAATCATCAGCAAACGTCCCCATTTCTGACCTTATGATGGAGGGAAGGTCATTGACGAAGCAGCTGAAGATGGTTGGGCCTATGACACTACCTTAAGGAACCCCTGCAGAGATGTCCTGGAACTGCAATGACTGACCTCCAACAACCATGACCATCTTCAGTCCCTCTACACCTGCATTCCCCATGCAGATGGCCTTAAGGCCCTCCGCTTCTTCCTGTCCCGCAGGCCCGACCAGTCCCCCTCCACTGACACCCTCATCCGCTTAGCTGAACTCGTCCTCACACTCAACAACTTCTCTTTCAATTCCTCCCACTTCCTACAGACAAAGGGGGTAGCCATGGGTACCCGCATGGGCCCAAGCTACGCCTGCCTCTTTGTAGGTTACGTGGAACAATCCCTCTTCCGTACCTACACCGGCCCTAAACCCCACCTCTTCCTCCGTTACATTGATGACTGTACCGGCGCCGCCTCGTGCTCCCACGAGGAGCTCGAACAGTTCATCCACTTCACTAACACCTTCCACCCCAACCTTAAGTTCACCTGGACCATCTCTAATACCTCTCTCTCCTTCCTGGACCTCTCTGCCTCCATAATCGGGCAACCACCTAGAAACTGACATTCATTTCAAGCCCACCGACTCCCACAGCTACCTAGAATACTCCTCCTCCCACCCACCTTCCTGCAAAAATGCTATCCCCTATTCCCAATTCCTTCGCCTTCGCCGCATCTGCTCCCAGGATGAGGCATTCCACTCCCGTACATCTCAGTTGTCCTCGTTTTTCAAGGACCGTAACTTCCCCTCCTCGGTGGTCGAGAACGCCCTCAACCGTGTCTCCCACATCTCCCGCACCTCATCCCTCACACCTCGTCCACGTAATAAGAACCAAAAAAAGAATCCCCCTCGTCCTCACGTACCACCCCACCAACCTCCGGATCCAACGCATCATCCTCCGACACTTCCGCCATCTGCAATCCGACCCCACCACCAAAGACATCTTTCCCTCCCCACCCTTATCTGCTTTCCGGAGGGACAACTCTCTCCGTGACTCCCTTGTCCGCTCCACACTCCCCTCCAGCTCCACCACACCCGGCACTTTTCCCTGCAACCGCAGGAAGTGCTACACCTGCCCCCATACCTCCTCCCTCACCCCCATCCCAGGCCCCAAGAAGACTTTCCACATCAAGCAGATGTTCACCTGCACATCTGCCAATGTGGTATACTGCATCCGCTGTACCCGGTTTCCCTGATGTAGAGGAAGCCACACCAAGCGGAGACTCGGGGACCGCTTTGCAGAACACCTACGCTCGGTTCGCAATAAACAACTGCACCTCCCAGTCGCGAACAATTTCAACTCCCCCTCCCATTCCTCAGACGACATGTCCATCCTGGGCCTCTTGCAGTGCCACAACGATGCCACCTGAAGGTTGCAGGAACAGCAACTCATATTCCGCTTGGGAACCCTGCAGCCCAATGGTATCAATGTGGATTTCACAAGTTTCAAAATCTCCCCTCCCGCTACTGCATCCCAAAACCAGTCCAGCTCGTCCCTGCCTCCCTAACCTGTTCTTCCTCCCACCTATCCCCTCGTCCCACCTCAAGCCGCACCTCCATCTCCTACCGACCAACCTCATCCCGCCCCCTTGACCTGTCTGTCCTCCCTGGACTGACCTATCCCCTTCCTAACTCCATACCTACACTCACCTTTACTGGCTCCATCCCCGCCTCTTCGATCTGTTTGTTTCCTCTCCACCTATCCTCTCCTCTATCCCTCTTCTATCCGCCTCCCAATCTCTCCCTATTTATTTCGGAACCCCCTTCCCCTCCCCCTTTTCTGATGAAGGGTCTAGGCCCGAAACGTCAGCATCTCTGCTCCTATGATGCTGCTTGGCCTGCTGTGTTCATCCAGCCCTGCACCTTGTTGTCTCGCATCTTCCTATGTGTCCGGTATGACTACAACTGCCGAAGACGGTTTCCCCTGATTCCAGTTTTGCCAGGGGTCCTTGATGCCACACTCAGTCGAATGCAGCCTTGTTGTCAAGGGCTGTCACTCTCACCTCACCTCTGGAATTCAGCTGTTTTGTCCATGTTTGGACCAAGGCTGTAATGAGGTCAGGAGTTGAGTGGCCCTTGCAGAACCCAAACTGAGCAGGTTACTGCTGAGCAGGTGCTGCTTGATAGCACTGTTGATGACACCTTCCATCATTTTACTGATGATCAAGAGGACACTGATGGGGAAGTAATTGGCCCGGTTGGATTTGTCCTGCTTTTTATGTACAGGGCATACCTGGACAATTTTCCACATTGTCAGTGTTGTAACCTTACTGGAACCGTTTGGCTAGAGGAGCAGCAAATTCTGGAGCACAAGTGTACAGTACTATTTCCGGAATGTTGTCAGGATCACAGCCTTTGCAGTATGCAGTGTCTCCAACTGTTTCTTGATATCATGTGAAGTAAATCGAATTGGCTGAAGACTGGTATCTGTAATGCTGGGGACTACTGGAGGAGGCCGAGATGGATCATTCACTTGGCACTTCTGGCTGAAGGTTGCTGTGAAAGTTTCAACCTTATCTTTTGCTCCAATGTGCTGGGCTCCTCCATCATTGAGGATGGGAGTAGTTATGGAGCCTTCTCCTCCACTGAGTTGAATAATTTTCCACCACCATTCACAACTGGATGTGGCCGGATTGCAGAGCTTAGATGAGGTCAAGTATGTTTTAAAAACCGAAGAAACTGTGAATGTTGTAAATCAGGAACAAAAACAAAAGTTGCTGGAAAAGCTCAGCAGGTCTGGCAGGATCTGTCAAGGAAAAAACAGAATTAACGTCTCGATTCTGGTGACCCTTCCTCAGAACCGATAAGTATGTTTTTCCCTTTTGTTGGTTCCCTCACCACCTGCCACAGACCCAGTCTAGCAACTATATCCTTTAGGACCTGACCAGCTCAATCTGTTGAGCTGCTGCCAAGCCACTCCTACTAACATTGAAATCCCCAACCCAGAGTACATTTTGTGCCCTTGCCAGCCTCAGTGCTTCCTCTAAGTGTTGTTCAACATGGAGGAGTACTGATTCATCAGCTGAGGGTGGGCGGTACATGATAATCAGCAGGAGGATTCCTTATTCATTCCGGACTCAATGTTGAGGACTCCCAGGGCAACTCCCTCTCAACTGTATACCATGGTGCTTCCACTTCTGTCAGGTCTGTCCTGCCAGTGGGACAGGACATATCCAGGGATGGTGATGGTGGTGTCTGGTACATTGTCTGTAAGGTATGATTCCATGAGTATGACTATGTTAGACTGCTGCTTGGCTCGTCTGAGAGAAAGCTCTCCCAATTTTGGCATTAGCCCCCAGATGTTAGTAAGGAGGACCCTGCAGGGTCGACAGGGCTGTTTCTGCCATTGTCTTTTCTGGTGCCTAGGTCATGTGTCTGGTTTCATTCCTTTGGAACTTTGTAGCAATTGGTATAACTGAATAGTTTGCTGGGCCATTTCATAGGGCAACTGAGAGTAAATCACATTGCTTCCCACTGCCTCAGGTAAGCATTATTGGTTGAAGGGAGCAGGAAGACTAGAATGTAATCAGTGGATGGAAGAATGGTTTGCGTGATGGGCTGGGCTGTGTTCACAACTCTATAGTTTCTTGCGGTCTTGGGAAGCTTGGGAAGCGTGAATAGGTAAAGGTCATTTTTACAAAATTGCACACACATTGCACAGCTAACCTTGCTAAGAGAGAACATTGGGTAATCACTAATGTGCATTTGAATGGGCAGAACATTTCAGCAGACTGCACCCACAATTTCTTAATGTTCTGTGCTGATGGGAAAGGTTCAAAAGTTGTTGCATGGTTTTGTAGAGGACGTTGATGATGAATTTTTGCAGACCACGTTGAACCCATTGTTATCTCGCTACTGCTATATATTTGAGAAAGCTAACTACACAAAAATTCACATGTTATATATTAATCAATTACTTGCAGTTGCCATACCACACTGTGATGCATCCAAATAGGATGCATTCTATGATGCATCTGTAAAAATTGATGACAGTCTTTTTGGATGTGCTGAATTTGCTCAGCCTCCTGAGGAAGTAGAGATATTGTTGTGCTTTCTTGACTGTTGTGTTGAATTGGCTGGACCAGGACAGATTGTTCGTGATCATCACTTCCAGAAACTTGATGCTCTTGACCATCTCCACATCTACACCATTAATGCAGACAGGGACGTGCCCTCCAAATGCTCCTTCGTTTTGCTGATGTTGATGGAGAGATTGTTGTCTTTACACCACGCTACTAAGCACTCAATCGCTTTCCTGTATTCTGTGTCGTTGTTGCTGGAGGTTGGACCTACAATGGTGGTATCATCAGCAGACTTTTAAATGGTCTCGGAGCAGAATTTGGCCATGAGTGTATAAGGAGTACAGTAGGAGGCTGAGTATGCAGTCTTGTGGGGCACCAACGTTGAGGATTATCACAGAGGTGGTGTTGTCATGTACGCTCACTAATTGCAGTCTATGAGTTAGAATTCTTCTAACCTCTTAATTGTCTACAGCATTAGCCAAGGCCTGCAGATGACTATTTCAGTGATATAACCATTATGTACCATATCCCATTTATGATTTTGTTACAATTTCATAAAGAGGAACTTTTTTTTATGGAAAGCGAAAAGAATCTTTCATTAACTTCAATATTTCATTAATGTTTCATTAAACTTCCCAGTGACAAATAGTGCACAGATACTATAAAGAGGCTGGGAGCAGGTGTCCAAATTACTTTCAACTGGAAATAATTGTCAAATGAAGCGTGACTAGGTAAAGGTCGTTTTTACAAAGTTGCACACACATTGCACAGCTAACCTTGCTGAGAGAGAACATTGGGTAATCACTAATGTGCATTTGAATGGGCAGAACATTTCAGCAGACTGCACCCACAATTTCTTAATGTTCTGTGCTGATGGGAAAGGTTCAAAATTTGTTGCATGGTTTTGTAGAGGACGTTGATGATGAATTTTTGCAGACCACGTTGAACCCGTTGCTATCTGGCTACTGCTATATATTTGGGAGAGCTAACTACATAAAAATCCACACGTTATATATTAATCAATTACTTGCAGTAAATTCCATAGTATAACACAATGGGGAAGAGCAAGGGAAAAAAGAAATTAAATTTCCTCAAGACATCTGAAAAGAATACCAAAGCCAATGAGTTACATTTTAAGGGTAGTTACTATTGAATTACAGACAATCATGACAGGCAATGAGATTGCATTGTGAAAGCAAATGTGATGCACGATAAGCTCTTTTTGGTGATCTTCAACTGGAGAATATTGTTGGACAGGACGTCAATAGGGAAAATTGTTCTTCAGACAGCACTATGGAATCTTTATTTATTCAAAACGCAGACCAGGGTCTTGTTTTAACTTCTCAAGGACAAAAAGTGCATCAAGAAAGTAATGCAGTGAAATATCAGCTAAGAGAAGGTGCAAAATTTGTGTTCGCTTCTTCCACTGAATTCCACAATGAAGAAAAGGTATTTAGCACAGTGTGGAGCTAGAGGAACGCAGCAGGTCAGGCAGCATCAGGAGAGTAGGAAGTTGACGTGTTGGGTCGGGACCCTTCTTCAGAAATGGAGGAGGGACAAAGGAGCTGGGAAATAAATAGAGAGAGGAGGGGTTGGGCGGGGGAAGGTAGGTGGGATGATGATAGGTGAGTGCAGGTAGGCAGTGGCGGGGGTTTGTCAGTGAGGTGGAAGGAGCAGATCGGTGGGAGAAAAGATGGACAGGTTGTCTCAGGTCAAGGAGGCAGGGATGAGAGGGAGGGTTGGTAATGGGATGAGGCTGGCGGTGGGGAGATTTTGAAACTGGTAAAATCCATATTTAGGTCATTGGGTTGTAGGCTCCTGAGGCAGAATATGAGATGCTGCTCCTCCAGTTTCCAGATGGCATCATTGTGACAATGGAGGAGGCCCAAGATGGACATGTCACCCAGGGAGTGGGAGGGGCAGTTGAAATGGTTCGTGACTGGAAGGTGTTGTCAATTGTCACGAACAGAGTGCAGGTGCTCCACAAAGCGGTCTCTGAGCCTCTGCTTGGTCTCACTGATGTAGAAGAGACCAAGCATCAGAGTGGCACACAAACCTACGTCAACCCTACACCAACTGTTAACTTGAACCAAACTATGGACAGAACCAATGTGATACACAAGATCCCACGCAAAGACTGCGACAAACATTACATTGGACATACAGGAAGGAAACTGGCTACAAAAATACATGAACACCAACTAGCAACAAAAGGACATGACCAGTATTACTCGTCTCCATTCACACGGATAAGGAAAACTGCCAGTTCGATTGGGACTTCATCAAGATCCTAGGACAGGCCAAACAGAGACAAGCACAGGAATTTCTAGAGGCTTGGTTCTCCACCAAGAAGGCCATCAATAAAAATGTAGAATTAGAACCAATATACACACTACTGCAAAGAAAAACCGGAAATGAGGAAACCGATTCTAACGGACCCCAGAATAAAATACCAGGTGGAAAAACACAACAGCACTTCATCGGAGGATGCACTGATGTTACCCAGCAGGGTAATGAAAAGTCTGTGAGCTAACAAACCAGCTTGGCAAGTGAACCAACCACAAAAATCCTGTAAGATTCAGCTTGCCAGCTTGATGTTAGCCATGCCTTCTGATCATTTTACAGCAACTATTCGTTTGGGATGTGAACTTAACCCTTCAATTATGCTTTTGCTTAATATGACCCAAGTGTTTTTTTAAAATATTTTTAAATTCACCATCCAATGCAAGGTCCAGCAAGAAATCCTGCACCTCTATTAACAAGCAGCTATTTTGTTTGATATTATTCATCAGTAGGGCTCCCACTGGAACTGTGCAAAGTTGACTTAGTTCACTTCTTTAGCCTTGAGTTGACTCCAGCAGATATCTTGAGGTTGGCTTGTTAAAATATGCTGGTTGAGTTTCAGAGGTATTTTACCTGTATCCCTGCCTTAGGAAGCCTGCCTCGGATTGGGTGTGGGAAGAGGTGTGATATGGATATTGTAGACTTCAGGCAGTGATGTCCTGTGGATTATCTCCAAAGAAGCTAAATTTTAAATTCCTAGTAGACACTAGAGACATGTATCCGGATCTACCATGATGACAAATGACAGCAAATCCATCCTTACTGGATCACTGGACTAGTCTATACAGCTACAGTCATTTCCAAAGGAAAATCATGAAAACAAGGCCATGGGAGCCAGTTTGGGAAGAAAGTCATGACCATTAAGTCAAAGTCCTATTTCACATTTTATTGTGACTACATTGCAACATAACATAACACGATGTCTTGTAAATTGATAACTCGCAGTTTTACAGCAGTCACCTGACAGTACTCAGTAGCACTTTTTTTCTTAATTATTAATCCCAAAAAACCTTATCAATGTAAAATTCTACTGGTAAAGTATAATTTATCCTATATTTTGTAATCCTATAATTTATCCTGTTGATAATGTAATAATAAATACTGGGAGCCTATAATCATTGCATGTGTACTCTCTAAAAGAGAGCTTCCTAAATGGAGATCATAAATGGAGAAGCTTTCCTTCCTTTAAATTAACACACTTCTGAGTATTTTGTATAGCATGATGTAGTAATCTTTCCTTGAGTAATGTAAACTATTTTGTAAATTTGAGTTACTTAAATGTTTTGTTAAAAGAAAGATATTTCTCAAGTAACTTAAATATTAATTGTTAAAAACTCAAAGATACACTAAAATAGGGTGCTCAACACCAATTCCCCCAAAACTCATGACATGAGGAATGATTCCAATGCTCCTCATAAGAATGAAGCAACTGTACAGCTAAATTTACATTTAAAACCATACCCTGTTTTCCATTCCATTACTGGTTGCCACGTTCTAATTTTCTGTCTTTTCCAGGTAAAAAAGGCACCTGCCTCAAACAGATGGGTGCCTCGTTAATACACGGAAGTCAGTATCTCATAGTAATGATTAGGACTTCAATGATATTTTGAACACTGACTGATCAAGGTGGCCACTGTTCAGTAAAATCTCTTGGGGAAGAACTGGCAAGATGTAAATTTTTAACATTTTGGGGGATTAGAAGGAGCAGAAGTGCTCTTATGTCTCTCTCACAATGCCAGTGTTCATCAGTGAATCCCTGCTAAAATTCTCGTGCAAATACCCCATTTACAGGCAGGTGCCTTGCGATCTTCTCACGACAGCAGCCAGTTTACTGCTGTTTTTCATTTGTTTTAGATGGCAAGTTGGCAAATGATTCATTGGAGTTCCAGTATCCTGTGCCTCAATCTAGGGCCCTTGGAGGTTTTGTATTTCAGCACATAGCCCCGGCAAAACCCACCTTCAACTGCCAAAACCCATCAATCTCCAGATTCAACGCATCATTCTCTGCCACTTCCACCACCTGCAATCTGACCCCACTACCAAGGATACATTTCCCTCCCTGCCCTTATCTGCCTTCCGGAGTGACTGCTCTCTCCGCGACTCTCTCGTCCGCACCACATTCCCCACTAGCCCCACCACCCCTGGCACCTTTCGCTGCAACCGCAGGAGGTGTTACTCCTGCCCCTACACCTCCCCCCTCACCTCCATCCCAGGCCCCAAGAAAACCTTCCACATTAAACAGACGTTCACCTGCATATCCGCGAATGTGATACATTGTATCCGCTGTTCCCAATGTGGCCTCCTCTACATCGGGGAAACTAAGCAGAGGCTTGAAGACCGCTTTGTGGAGCACCTACATTCGGATCGTGACAAACGACAACACCTCCCAGTCGCGAACCACTTCAACTCCAACTACCACTCCTTGGATGACATGTCCATCCTGGGCCTTCTCCAGTGTCACAACAATGCCACCCAAAAACTGGAGGAACAGCACCTCATATTCCGCCTGGGAACCCTACAACCCAATGGTCTCAATGTGGACTTTATAAGCTTCAAAATCTCCCCACCCTGACCTCATCCCAAGACCAGCCCCCCTCTCGTCCCCGCCTCCTTGACCTGTCTGTATTTTCTCCCACCTATCCGCTCCTCCCACCTCACTGACCAACCCCCACCCTCACTTCCTACTTACACTCACCTCACCTCTACTAGTCTCATCCCCACCTCCTTGACCTGTCCGTCTGCCCTCCCACCTACCCGCCCCTCCCTCCTTACTGACCAACCCCCATCCTAACTCCCTACCTACACACACCTTTACTGGCTTCATCCCCGACTCCTTGACCTATCCGTCTTCTCTCCACCTATCTGTTCCACTACCCACCTTCGATCATCGCCTCCCCCTCTATTTATTTCAGAGCCCCTTTCCCCTCCCCCATTTCAGAAGAAGGGTCCAGACCCGAAACGTCAGCTTTACTGCTCCTCTGATGCTGCCAGGCCTGTGTTCATCCAGCTCCACACCTTATGTAAGATATGTTAACTGAACTGAAGACACAGTAGGCTTGTGAGCCAATGGCAGGTTTATAACCAAAATAAATTTTTATAAAGTTGGTGGAATGCTTCTTTCATGTGTAATGAATATTATGACTAGATTGGGTGTAAAATTACAGCTGTTCAATATATTGCTAAACTATTCAATGCTCTCTTTATTGCCAAAATCCATTTCAATATTCTGACAGATTTTAGAGACAAGGTTATGTCTATTTTAGAATTCACTCTTTTGCCTTTCTCGCCCATTACCCATCAGTATCTTATGCTAGTTAAGTGTTTAGGCCCCAAGGAAAAGGTAGGTGAAACTGGCGATATGGCAAATGATTACTGTAAAAAACAATAAAAACATAGAATAATGAGCAGGAGTAGGCCATTCAGAAACAAGCCCATTCTGCTATTCAAAAAGATCATGGTTCGTCTGATTGCAACCTCAAAATGGCATTCCTGGCTACCCATGATAACTTTTCACCCCCATACTCAACAAGAATTGATCTATCTCTGCCCTAAAAATACTCATGGACTCTGATTTAAACATTTTTTCAGGAAATGGGTTCCAAACACTCATGATTCTCCGAGAGAAAAGATTTCTATTTTAAATGAATGATTTCTGATTTTTGAACAGTGAACCTGAATTCTAGAATCTTCCATAAGAGGAAGTATCCTCTCCATATCTGCCCTGAGAAGACCACTCAGAATTTTATGTTTCAATCAAGTCACCTCTTACTTTTCTAAATTCCAGCAGTTAAATTCTAGCACCCAGAGGAAACCCACATGCAAACTTCACACAGACAGTTACCAAAGGCTGAAATCGAACCTGGGTTCCCGTGGCAGTGCTAACCATTGAGCCACCACACCACCCATTTATGAATGTCAATTACCAACGATCAATCTAAGCCTCATACATCATTTGTACATGAATAAGAAAATAAATGTAGATTTAGTCACACATGCATTAACGAGGCTAATATTTCTGTTGCATTTTAAAATTATTTTACATTTGTCTTTGAAACCATTGTTTTTGTAGGAAAATTATTTGTTATTCAAATGAATACCAACAATTCCAACGTATAATTTGTCCTAATTTTCTCTCTGCCAGAAGTCTGCTTCTTGGTTGGATTAAGTTTCATTAACTTACTAGTATCTCACTCGAGAGGTTATTTTGGATGTGTGAGTCAAAGCAAAAAGGCTCCTAAGCTATTCAAATGTGGCTGTATGACAGCATGGCAACTGCTGACCTCTTCAAATGAAGTTAAGTTTTCACAGATGGAAACTGAAATAGTAATATTCTTTGATTTCCCTGCTTTGGGCAACTGGACTGTTGGAGGTTGCTCCATTTTTCCAGATTCCGTCTTCCTATTTCAATTTGCAATAGCCTTGCCATTGTCTTTCTGATCTGTTCATAAAATCTCCATCTTTCAAAAATGCATTTAACTTCTCTCACTATGGGTGGAATTCTCCTAGCCCCTGAAAGATGTAGGCAAAAGTGAAGCAGTTGGAAAAATATGGCAAGGTCAAGAAAATAAGACTGTCAACATCAAGAAAGAAAAAGTCCAATTTTCCACTGAGGTTTGAAAGGTTTCACAGGCTGTATAAAGGTGTGGAACTAATTTCCTTTCAGTAACTGTATTTGCCAACATGCTCTTCTATGCAATTCTGATGACGTGGGGTGTTGTGGCAGAGAGGTCATAGTTCAATAATCCTACTGTGCTTACAGTCTCCTACTGTATTGCATAGCATGGCTTGCGCTGCACACATTAGAATGACATCCACCATGTCAAAGGTTCAGGTACAGGCATTTCATGACTCGTATCTCACTATCAGTGTCAGTTGTATGCAATATGAACTGCTCATAAGTCTAAGGACCTGTTCTGTTTCTGATATTTCCCACATAGGTTCAATGGAACTGAGGCAAATAGATCCAGGTACACCAGGGGTTATCATTGCTGAGAAATCAAGGAGGAATGAATGTGCCAGCAAGCCCAGCCTCAGCAAGAGCATCCAGCTGCTGCCAAACAGCATCCATATGAAGAAACTACAGTGAAAATCCCCTCAGAATCAGAGGACAAGCTCACAGTCTATTATCTTCAATGTCATTTCCTCCAGATGAGTGAGATATACTGCCACCGCAGATTGCTGATATCTCAGGACACTGTCACAGAACATTCATGGGATGTAGGCATCACTAGCTAGGCCTACATTTATTGCTCAGTTTTAATTGCCGGAAGGGCAGTTATGGTCTGGAGTTACATGTATGCCAAACCAGGTAAGGATGGCAGATTTCCTTTCCTAAAGGACACTAGTGAACCACATAGAATCAAAACAGAAATTGCTGGGAAAAACTTAGCAGGTCTGTTAGCATCTGCAGAGAGAAAGCAGGGTTAATGTTTCAGGTTCAGTGACCCTTCTGAAGAATTCTGTTTTTGTTTCTGATTTCCAGCACCTGCTGTTCTTTGGTTTTTTTGTTTATTGAACAAGATGGGTTTTTCGTTGCAATCAGCAATGGTTCCATGGCCATCATTAGACTCTAACTTCCAAATTATTGAATTCAAATTCTACCATCTGCCACAGTGGGATTCAAACCCAGGCGCCCAGAACATTACTTGGTCTCTGGATTAATAGTCTCATGATAATACCACTTGTTGGAATCCTTGAAGTCCACTTAAGTCAGTGTAATGGCCCAGGCAGTGGGCTTTGCCAACATTGGTCACTTCTGTCTAGTACAAGGCACTATAGATTTTGCACATGTTGCATTAATAGTGCCATATCATAACACAATTGCCTTCATCATAAGAAAAGAATGCCATTCCATCAATGAACAGGTGATCTATAATCATCAGTACCATATCTTAGGTAGGTCCCATAAGATCTGCCATGCCAATATCCTTGAGAATTCCCATAATTGTACGATATAAGGCATTGGCTGAGGCTAAGCATTGGTGCAATGCAGCCCATTCTTCCACCAGATGAGGATCTTATTCTTGAATCAATTTAGGGGGAATTACAGAAGAGACCAAACAGAGTATGCTGCATAATCCTTGCATGCTCTGCCCTGCACAACTGAATCAGGCAAAGAGGGAATGTAATGGATGCTGAAGAGATCGGATAGCAGCTGCAGTCTGCAGAGAGGAAGATGAGGACATTGAGCAGGAGGAACATTACCTTAAGAATGATACAGCAGAGGAGCATCTGGTGCAACAAATCAGATAGCTCTCAATTGACACCCATTTCAATAGATGCAAGTTGGGTGGAGTAAACATTCACGGATTGTGAATCTGATGTTGCTTGAGAGCAGGTAGACCCCGTTTGGTCCCAGAGGAAAATGCAGCTTTTGTTTGGTTAATCTTCACTTTTGCTGTTGTTTATTAACAGTTAATGTTTTCAACTGTTTGAAGGCTTTCCAGCAGATGATACTCCCAAATTGAAAAATGACAACATATAATGCTGTGTTGGGCATTAGGGAAACAGTAGCACTGTTTAGACAGGATTCTAAGATGGTATAGCACTAAGGACAGATAGCCTAAGTAGTGTACTTCTTATAGCTGTATTTACAATAATAATCAATTAGACAGATGATGATGTAAAGTCACAGTACCTTTCCAAATTTCTATTTCCATTGAAGAGTTAACAGTGAGAGCTGTTCTTTTTTACTCCCTCCAACTACACACATTGTGAAGGGCTATTCATGGCTGGCAATGATTGTCCATGCTTTAAAAAATGGCGACAGCAGCAAAAATCTCAAAGGTCCCAGCAGTGACAAGTACTTCTGACACTGGTGAACATAGTAGCACGAGTGCAGCACTGTATAGGTACGGTGCATACATATTGAAGTTAGCAGCAGAGAATTGTGTGAAGTGATGCATTAGAGCTCAGACAGAAACCCTCTGGGGAACTCCTCAAAATTGACAATTAGCTGCTGTTCGTTAAAACTCAGCTTTGCATGAACTAATTATCTCCCCTTATTATCACCTCTGTTATGATTTAACTGTCTGAAGCTTTTAATTTATTTACTGGTCATTCTATTCCTTTTATGTTATTTCTTTTATGTATCTTCCCCCATTTTTCTGGTTCTATTTAAATATTATTTGCTTGTACTATTGCCCAGGTCTGATGAAAGGTGTGCACTTGAAATTTCAACTTGTCTATTCCCTCTACAGGTGCAGCAAGTTTACAGAGATGAGCCCTCCCTTAAACTCTTTGAAATTGACATTTAGCTAAGTTTTGGTAGAAGTCAACCTTATGTGAACTAATGGTTTCCTCTTATAATAACTGTCAGCTGCTTTCAACTGGTCATTCGATCCTTTTTATATGTATGTGAGGAAAGGCAATGGTCTACTGAAACTATTTCTAGACTGTTCATCCAGCAATGCAGGTAATGTCCCAGGGACCTGGAATTCAATAAAAGTCTGGAATTAACAGTCTAATAATAACCATGACCATTTTTGTGAAGAAAAATCTTGTTCAACATTGTCCTTTAGGGGAGGAAACTGCTGGTCTGACCTCAGACTCCAAACCCACAGCAATGTGGTTGATTCTCAACAGCCCTCTAGGCAATTAGGGATGAGCAATATATGCTAGCCTAGCCTGTGATATTCACATCATGTGAATGAAAAAAAATGGTTCTGTGTGAATTTTCCCTCCTTTTTCTGTTCTTTTTAAGTGCCATTAGATTGTAACATCTCTCAGTTCTGAAATATCAACTTGTCTATCCTTTTCAAATGCAGCTTGATCTGCAGAGTGTTTGAACCTGAATTTATATTACACATAGTTTAAATGGAAAATCCCTCTACATTAAATGAACAATCCCTAATTGTGAACACTTCTATCCTCAAGGGATGATCTTTAGAGGTCACTTGTGAAGTTCAGTCATCTTGCCACAAGTCCAATGCTCACAAGTCCCAGGAAACTAAGAGATACTTGGATATCTACGAAAGAAGCCAATATTGTACCTGGCACCTCTAATCGTCCGTGATAACAATGGCTGTTGCACAGTTTGGTAATTACCTGTGTACTCCATTTGGTTGACTGTCCTTTCTTTCCTTTCTTCTTGGGCTGTTGGCATCACTGGCTAGGTCAGCCTTTATTTTCCATCCCTGACTACCCTTGAGCTGCTGCAATCCCTGTGTGACATAGGTACACACACAGTGCTTCGTGCACAGTGACCCAACTAGTGAAGAAATGGCAAAGTATTTCCAAGTCAGCATGGTATATCACTTGGAAGGGAACTTCCAGGTGATGGTGCTCCACATGCCTGCTGTTCTTGTCCTTTTAGGCAATAGAGTTTGCAGGTTTGGAAGATGCTGGTTAAAGGCACATTGGCACACCCAGAAAGCACAGCTGGATACTACCCTTGGGTTTCATCACTTGTCAAGGGTGACCTTTCCCCCTCCAAGCACTGATACATCTTTCATGTCTTTCCCCTGTGCAACCAATTCATTTATCAATTGTTAAGTAGAACAATAAACTGAACACTTTTTATGTATGTTACACAATGATCAGTTAGCTGAGAATAGATTCCATAGCTAACTAAATTAAAACAATGGGGAAAGGTTTAAGAAGAAAGAACTTGTATCTATGTGGAGCTTGCATATCCTTAAAATGACTAAAATCACTCCACAGCCAAATTATTTTTAAACTGCAGGCAAACATAACACCCAACTTACACAACCAATGAATTAAATGATCAGTATATCTCTTACTATCAGTAGTGTTGGTAAGGTTGGAATACTGAGTACGCCATCAGGAAAATGTCCCTGCTCTTTTCAGCATGTAACACAGAGCATCACTAGCAAAGACATAGGAGTAGGTTCCCATCCAAACGCAGTCCTTCATGTCTGGGAGGAGAAAGTGACCGAAAATGGGAAGGGGATAGGAAGGTAAGGAAAAGAAAGAATTTGAAGTAATTTGTATTCTTTTGAATGAAAATTGATGGATTAATGGTCTTTGGTTTGCTTTGTTTATTATTTTACTTTAACAAAGTGAGCCTGCACTTTTCATTGGGTTGCACGTAGACTTCAGAGTAATTTCTCAATATAACTCAAACCAGTGCATAAAAGAAACCAAAGGAATTTCTGATGCAAATTACTTTAAACAAAAATCAAGTTTTCAAGATTTTTTATGTCAGTTTAAAAAGTAGCACACCAGAAGTTCACCCTGGCCACAAAAAAATGGTCACATCCTCCTAGATCAAATTAATCCCTCTTTGCGAGTTTCCACTTAAATGTGCCCATTTGTGAGTCTTGAAAATAGTTCTTAAAGTGAAGTATTTAAATTTTGTTATAGGACGGATAGGCACTGGGAAAAAAAAAAATTTAACTTTAAATTTTTCTTTAATTTACCAACAAGCTGGCTACTGTACACCAACATAAGTAGGGTATTTGTACAGTTATTTTAAGTCAGGTCTTTCAAAATCAGCTTACTCACAGGTGACAAATTAGACCCTAATTAAAAAGCTTTACTTTTTGTAATAAACCTTTTTCTTGCTGTATGATTACTACCTTTGTCATGCTTAAATATAACAATGTATGTAATTATTATTGTGTTGTAGATACCAGGACAGAAAACAGACTTATAGGTTTGAAATTTAAATTTTAATGAAGTACTTATTTTAAATGGCTTATTGTCTCAGTTAAACTATCAGACCATGGGATGTAAACGGTAAAGTCACCATAGTCCTAGTGGACCATCAGGCTATTCTCTCATTGCAGAAGAGGGAGAGAGTGAGCGAGAGCGAGAGCTAGGGAGAGAGAGAAACATGACTGGCCGTGATTTAATCTGAGGCGACAGCAGAGGTTGAGAAAGTGGGACCTGCCTGGTAACCTCAGCTGGTATGGGAACTGAACCTGTGCTGTTGTCATCACTTTGCATCACAAACCAGCGGTCATGGGACATTCAATGACCGTGCTAAAATATCCAATTGTTAGACCAACTTAGCAAAACCTGAGTTTACAAGCACAAGCTATTACACTTCTAAAGTGATTATTCTTCCAAGTGTTTAGGATTAAAGATTATAAGGTAAATTCCAGCAGTCCAAATGCAATTCTCCTGATTCTTTGTTTCCCTTTCAAAAGAAGCTTGGACTTCTTGCCACTTCTCTACACAGGAGTGCAAGAGTTATTATCAAGCTTCAAAATGACTAAAGCAATATATGTAACCCTGCTTCTCCTGTTTGAACACACAATGAATCGAAATTTTATCAAGAAGACCTGCAGAAAAAATTGTTTTCCTCTCATGCTTACAGTCAAGAATTGAAGGTATAATATAAAATCTGTCTCCAAAATTACAAATTGCGAAGTTACTCTGAGCTGAGAGTACATATATCAATCATCAGCAGGTTTCAACGTTAACAGCAATTCGGAAATTGGACAAGTTATTCTGCCCAATGCCAATCACAAATCTAATTTGCCACCCCACCTCTAATTCTATTCCAAGTTAAATATTACCGTAAAGAGAGTCATGTTGCCAAAGCTTTGCATCTTGCACTCAGAGCACATATGGAAGATTGCCAAATTTCAAAAAAAAAAACACAGCAGTTTATACTTCAGGAGCAAAGGATGCTGACTGGTTGCAGGTTTACTCTGATTGGGTGAAGCACTGCATG
>NC_063332.1:131866672-131878699 GCF_021869965.1 Rhincodon typus | reverse complement strand
TCGGTCTAGACCCTTCTTCAGAAATCTTTCTGAAGAAGGGTCTAGACCCGAAACGTCAGCTTTCCTGCTCCTTTGGTGCTGCTTGGCCTGCTGTGTTCATCCAGCTCTACACCTTGTTATCTCAGATTCTCCAGCATCGGCAGTTCCCACTATCTCTGAATTAGTTGGTGATGTTTTGTTTCAGTCCTGCTGTGGCAAGTATGTTTTTCCATGCATAAGGAGATCAAACTGAATGCAATATTTCAGGAGAGGTCTTGCTAAGACACAATATAATTGCAATAACACTTTCTTCCAACACTCAAATTATTGAGCAATGAAGGCCAAACATTCCATTTGCCTTCTTAATTGGTGATGTAACTGCATATTAATTTGCCATGATCCATGAACAAGGATACATTTGAATTTCAGCATTTCCCAGTCACTGACCATTTAAGGACATTTAGTTCCCAACCATGATATCCCTGTGACGATCAGTAATAGCTGTAAGATCATGTCCACTAACCTCCATTTGTGCTGTTAATTCATTTATTTTGTTCTGAAGACTATGTGCATTTAAGTAAAGATCAATTAATTTTGCCTTTTTACTTTCTGGTCCCACTTTGACCCTATTGGAGCTGGCTGCATTTCAGGCCTGCTTGTTCTTTTCTTAGCACCTACCTGCTTACCCAAAACATGTACACCTTATCTTGCCATTCCATGCCAAATAGAGCAGTCATACAACTGGTTAATATTGCCAAAACAGTTGCCCTGCAATGCTGCCTTATCCTTTTGCCTTGCAAGCCTATGTTTCCCACTCCAACCCTCTCAGGTCTAATTAGTTTGAAGCCCTCTTTAAATTTCTAATATTCAATTCGCCAGGACACTCTCAAATGAAGCCTGTCCAACTAGAATAGCTCCCTTCTCCCCAGTACTAGACAATAGTGGAATGTTATAATGGTACAAGTGAAGTGGACAATGAAGAATTGAGTGGTAGAATCATGCAAAGAGTCCAATGAGGCCTATATCCATGTTGGGAGCATCTTACTGCATCTCTTATGCATTTGCAAAATGGTGAGAATCTCGCTAGGGAGTGGTGAGTTGCCAGTTGACAGGGATTATTGTTTGTTAAACACATCATTAATGCTGCAACTTGCCTCATTACTCTTCAGCTATGTTACCAAACATATTGAACAAGATAAGACTTCAAGAAAACTTCACAGAGAAATCAGAGTGGGTACCTCGTGAATTCAACTCCACGTTGCTCAACACCAAACACTATTGCAAAGTTCAATCTAGGGCCCCCAGCTGCATGTACCACTCATTTAGGGATATTGGCATCTGCTGTCTGCCAATCCCTTATGACTGTCATGGCACTCTCTGGACTCTGGCTGACCATTTAGAAACTGTAGACTTGTATTGGAGGGCGCATGCTAAACTTGATTTAAAATACTGCTATAAGGTATTATGGACCAGATCAGACCCTCTCAATATATTTTAAGAAGGTAGACCTGACCCTAACTTTTTCTTATTTTAAAGGTACATGTGAAGTGCCATGTTCCAGATGCAATGCAACTGGTCAAACTATCCAATGTTAAGCAAAACACAATTAATTTAAACACTATAGTTAAAATACAAGGAAAAGAAAGAGGAATTTAGAATAACAAATATTGGAAAACTTAACTGAATAATAGATACAGTACCTATTACTAACTAACTGTTC
Source organism: Rhincodon typus (assembly GCF_021869965.1). NCBI lineage: Eukaryota > Metazoa > Chordata > Chondrichthyes > Orectolobiformes > Rhincodontidae > Rhincodon > Rhincodon typus. The sequence continues at coordinate 131,877,000 of NC_063332.1, read as the reverse complement.
CAATATAGTAACATCCCATAAGCACACTCCTTTGCAAAAAGGCAAATTCAGACACAGATTCCCACATGCAGATCTTCAATCCAGAAGGAATTAAACATCAAGAGAAAATTCAGAGAAAGCAGCAACTGTGAGACATTCACTGAAGATTCCAACTCCTTTGAGACCCCAAAGACTTCTGCTTACAACTAGACCTAAAAACTAAAAAAAATAGAAAGCCTGGTCTGTGACAGCTGGCCACACCCAGGTTGTTTCCATTCTTCTAAGTTTCTAAAAAAAAAGGCCTCACAAATTATTCACTGTCTTAGAGACAGCCCCACACCTCTGCCTTACAACCTCTCTTCCATAAAAAAAGGACAAAATGACCTCTTAAAGTGACAGCATTGTCACAAAGGACATATAGGGACAGACACTCATGTCACAGATTGGAGCTGGCTGCATTTCAGGCCTGCTTGTTCTTCTCTTAGACCTACCTGCTTACCCAAATCATGTACATTTTACCTTGCCATTCCATGCCAATTAATGCAATTACCCATGGGCAGCTTGTCTTGTGGGTCACCAGTCCTGTTAAAGGAATACACATTTTTATGTATGGCAGTGGATTATGTCAATCTCATATCTGCATCATTTGCCAGCAGCTCTGCCATCAAACATACAGCCTTGTGCAGCAAGCAAGCAGCCATGACTCAAAATCTTGGGAGAAATGGCCCAACAAAATCCATGGAGGAACCCATCAGCCAGGGAGTCCCAGTACATTAAGTCAAGGGCAGCCTCTAGTACTAGTCCAGGAAATTTGCCGAGGTCACTCAGCTGCTCAGGGAGGTCAGAGTCAGCATCCTGTCCTCATAAGGGGCGAAGATCTGAACAACAAGCAGTTCATCTCCCATCTTGACATTTTCTGCCCCATTAGCATCTGTTTTCCTCCTGGAATGAGGAAGGCAGGCAATAAGGGAGACAAAAGTGGGTGGCACAGCTGTTACTGTTAGAGCAGGGTGATTGGGGGTAATGTCATGCAGGGCTAGTTGTGTCAAGATTGGAGTGCTGACAGCAAGTGAGGAAAAATGCTGCAACCATCACAGGGAATGTAGAACGTGAGCCTTGATGTGAGGTGGGTACAGCAGCACACATAGGCTGAGTGTGAGATATTGGGCAGAAGATAGTAGCACTTAACGCTGGCAGAGTGGAAGTCATTGACCTTCTTCCTACATCACTGTCCTCCAGATGGCTGAGATTACAGTGACCCCAAGGTCACCTTCAGACTAGCCTGGAAAAGTCTGGTATTGTGGTCTCCTCTGTTGGTAGTGGGGGAAGCAGGTATCTTGCCTGTACACCACTCTGTCCACAGGACTTCCTGGTCTGAGCCCACAAAGTGGGGCAGACAAGGTGAATTTTCTGCAACGTCTGGGAAAATGTTGTGACTGCGCAGGATAGCTCTGGACTGACTGTGCTAGTCCAGGTGTGCAAGGACATTTTAAAGATGTTACTGGTGCTGGGGATGCTGGTCAATTCTGAACCATTCCAGCAATGGTGAGTTGTTTCAGGAATGGTGCATGGTAAGATGATGCAAGAATTGCATGAGAGAGGGTGCCATGGGGTATAGCAGGCAGTTAATTAGGCAAATTTGGTAAAATACAGTGAGAAACTTCATTAGGCCTCACAGAGAGAAAAAATCCAAAAAATATCAGTGCTTCCCAGACTTAGCAAAAAATACATTGGGTTCACCGAAAGTGAGAGACCCAGGGCAGTTGGTAAGATAAAGCCACAAGATGGTTTTGAACAAATAATATGATGATGCTAGTCCTTTGCTTTGCATGTACATTATCCACCAAGATCATCTTCTTGTTAGTATGATAGCATCCTATGTTACATGCACTAACTTTATTCAATGTTGAAATGCTGACGTCACTTTGGTGATTTGATACAAATGCACTGGTTCCGTTGTTTTGAATGTATCAGAAAATAAACAAATGGAAAACTACCCACACAAAGTCTAATAATTCCACCTATTTGAAGCAGATTAGAAAAAGTTCTATAATTATACGATTCCTTAACCCAAAATTGTTTTTGACCTTCTTTATCCATTTGTCTGCACATTCATTTAGCAACCCCTCTTCCCAACACCACCTCCATCCAACTCACTAGCAAGCCTGGTCTTTCCAAGAGTTTGACAACAAGGGTAACTGCTCTATGGCCTCACAGGTCACTTCAAACATAGACCACTGTGACAGAGAAACAGTGCTGATTCATTACAACCACCTGACACTTGGGCTCCACCGCTCCTTCCAGGATAACTAGTCATGCTGTAATAACATGTCCCTTAACAGGGCAGTTTTATCCTACTTTACAAGAATGCTTGTTTGGACTTGTTTCAAAGCCAAATGCATATTTAAACAAAAATCATACCAGCACAGCAGGATCAAGTTGCCTCATTCATTTTAGAATTCTAATTGATCCGAGCAATGTTGTTCTGAGCCTATTTCCAAGTACTTTGGTTAATGAATAAGACTTTGTAATAACCTAATTTTAAATTCACAAATTGCTGATGTTGGATTGTTTAAGAAAGATTCTTTTGTCTTGTGAGATTTTTGTTTATTTCCATTGGACAAACAACACAACATTTTACTTTCTGAAGCTAATTGCAACACATCTCACTGAATGAAAAAAATGTTTGTGCCTTGTGACTTTTTAATGCAAAGTATTACAAAATTACAATATTTTTAAGTAGATAAAGCATCTTCACAAGGTTTTTTTATTCCAGTGCAGAAGTTTAAACATCTCATTTTTTGACTTGACAAATTAATAAATAATTCACAGTGCAGAATCTACCCCACTAAGTTTGGGAGTTTCCAGTTTTGACATATCTTCACTTACATCGCCTGCAGCTGCTATTTCCAAATTTTCCACAAAAGAAATGACTTCTCCATTGGGCTCAGAATGCATTACTTCCTCACCTCCTTCTGGGCTTACGCAACTCAGCAGAGACTTGGACTCCGCTCCTCCCTCATGCACACTTGACTCATGCTCAATGACTCCTTTACCATGTAGTCCCATCCCACCTCCTGTGAACTTTGCAACCCCAATAAGCAGCCAGCAGCAGACCATGTTCTTACGATGGGATGAGTGACAACAGCAGTGATTGGGCTGAGGCAGGGCTAAATGGCAGCAGTTGGGATTTGGATCCAGAAATAGCCTGCAAAGGAGATCCCCACTCTAGAGTTCAAAGATAGTGCCCTGGACAACCTGAACTTTAGGAACTGGCTGAAAGCATGAGATTGAGATCAGTTACAGAAAGGCACAGGTGAAAAGTCAGAATTCCACTAAATGGCATACATCTCTTATCCTTGATAGCAGTGCTGGCCAGGCTTTGCAACATTTGTACTCTATCCCTTTGCAAAAGACACTAATATTTTATTTGTCTTCTAATTAATTGGACCTGCACACTAACATTTTGTGATTCATTATAATGACACTCATATTCTTCCTTGCAACATTCTGTGGCCTCTCTCCATTTAATTAATATCCTGTCTTTCTATACTTCTTGACAAAGTAGATAACTTTACATTTACCCACATTATACTCTATCTGCCGACATCTTGACACCTCATTTAAAGTTATCTGTATTCCTTTGCAGAGGGATTCATGAGGAGGCGATTTCGTAGTGGTAATGTCACTGAACCTGTAATCCATAACCCGACTAGAACTAGACTTGTGTGTGAATCCCCACATGGCAGATGGTGAAATTTAATAGTGATCTGGAAATAAAGAGCTAGCCTAATGACAACCAAGTGATATTGATTGTTGTAAAAACACAAAAGGTTCACTTTAACCAAGTGTGGCATCTAGGAGCCCTAGCAAAACTGGAGTCAATGGGAATCAGGGAGAAAACGCTTTGCTAGATGGAGTCATAACTGGCACAAAGGAAGATGGATAGTCAGATGTCAGTCATCTAAGGTCCAGGACATCTCTACAGGAGTTCCTCAGGGTAGTGTCCTGCAACCATCGTCAGCTATTTCATCAATGAATTTCCCTCCATTATAAGGTCAGAAGTAGGGATTTTCACAGAAGATTGCACAAAGTTCAGCATCATTTGTGACAAGTTAGATACTGAAGGCATCCATGGCCAAATTCAGCAAGACCTGGACATTATCAAGGGTCAGGATGCCAAGTGGCAAGTAATATTCATGCCACACAAATTCCAAGGTATGACCATCTCCAAGAAGAGACAATCCAACCATCACCCCTTGACATTCAATGGCATTACCATCACTGAATCCATCACTATCAATATCTTGGGAGTTACCACTGACTAAAAATTGAAATGGATAGCCATAGAAATACTGTGGCTACAAAAGCTAGAGGTTAGGAAGCCTTGGAGTGAGTAACTCACTTCCTGTATCCTGAAAATTTGTCCACCATCTACAATGTGAGTGAGTGCAAAGACAGCAAGCAAGGATTCCTGATAAACACCCTGGTCAAATTCACATCTGTTCCTGTGCACAGTGTCCTTGCAGCACCATTACAATGATAGTTGCCAGTATGCTGTAAAGCGCAGCATGGAAATGCAGAATCCCTTTGCAAGCGGATTGGAGATATGCCAACATCTGTGGATAAGAGTTGCGGCTGGTCACACCGTGGAGTGTGTCCTGAGATACTGACTGGTATCTGAGGTGACGGTCTGAAGGAGCAGACTCGAGAAACTGCAGATATTTAACCGGTTGTCAGTAACACTTTCTTTTCACTAATGGCATAAGATATTACAAAATTGTGCAACTGTCCTTTCCTCATATTGGGGAGAATCTTATGTTATGATAAATAAAATGTTTTAACAGTAATGTAATTAAAGGCACGCATGTGAGATTAGCATCACTTTGTTGGAAACTATTGTACCAAAGCTGCTGATTAAACCACAAGACAAAAAAAATGACATTAATTGCCAAATAACAATGCAAATTTAAAGTTTTTTTTAATGGCAGGGTTGTCATGACCTCTTCAGTAAGCCAAAGGAGAATGCAATGCATGACCAACCTATCAGGTTTCAGGGACTGATTGCTGAAATGTTTCCAAATGTGAGTACTGTCATATTTTGCAGCTATACAACTTCTATGAGAAGTGCAAACTCTTTCCTCCCAATATTTCCCCCCCCAAGTAATATTATACACTGATAACCAGTTGGTGAAGGAAGAAATCAGAGCCAGACTTTACTTGGAATAGAATAATTTACACATTGAAACAACACAGGTACATATCTCCACACTCCATTCTACTCTTGTGTCAATTAAGTATCTGTTTATATATGCTCAAGTAATCATCCAATCAATTCCATTCACTCATATGTAGTTAACCTCATTTGATATAATTAATTGATTCTCTTTATTTATATAAATAAAACTAAACATGTAGGGTTCTTGTGATACAGTGATAATGTCCTACCTCTGAGCCAGAGGCCTGGATTCAATTTCCACCTGCTCCAGGGATGTGTTTAGCAACTCTGAATAGGTTGATTAGAAAATGTCTAAATCTAAAGACATAATAATTCAATGGACAAATTCTGCGTTGCTCCCTGTATACAACTGCCACAAAGACATTTGACAAGTAGAGTCCTATATCCTCTGCTACCACAAGGATAGCATTTCTGCAGCTGAATTATGTTTTACAACTCTTTTTATTTTCTTTGTTTCGAGACTAAAGGGCAATGTTTCTCATTTTCACTCATCAAAACTATGAAATCAGCTGCATTTGAATACCCAAAAGGCAGTTTACTGTGTGAAACATCACTAAAAATGAGTAATTTCAAGATCTTTGGATCACCCAATCCTGGGAACTTAAGTATACATTTCTCCATTTTTAAAAAATTTCTTTTTAATAACTCATAAATCATCCTTAAACTTTAGGGTGTTTTCTCACAGTGCTTAATGATGATTTAACATTATTTCATACCTACTGTGCTTACTATCTAGACAGTATATTTAAAAATTTCAGAAGACTGACTCCCAATCTAAAATTCACTTTCCATCATAGTAAAAGCATATTTTCCAAACTTTATAGTATTATTCATAAGACATAATTAAGATGCATAATTACGACACCTGAAAATTTTCTTTTGTACCAATAAAATCTTGCAGAATCTGCTTTTGGTTGAATGTAGTCTATTTTCAGATCTCACCAAAAACACCCTTGAAGCATGTTTCAGACTCCAGATATATTTATTTACTTTGCCTAGTTTCTCTCCTGCATTGCCTGCCTCTTCAGTTGGTTTCAGAAACACTTTTCTCTGAAAATTATCAGCCTGCAGAATTATGGTTTTTATGTTGATTGATAGACACACCTATGAATATGGACACAAAATGACCAAAATGATTTAAACTGCTCTTTAGAATAATTAGACTGCACTTGAAACATTAACCTTCTTTCTCTCTCCACAGATACTGCCAGACCTGAGTTTTGCCAGTATTCCCTATTTTGGTTTCACATTTCCGCAATCTGCAACATTTTGGTTTTCTCTGATCATCTCTTCATTCTTCAAAGCCCTTAGGAACAAATCTAGCTTTTGCCTTACATACTCTATTCTCAATGACGTATTCTGTACAAATTTACGTAGTTGTCCCCTATCTTGTGCTTTAGAATCAATTCCAAATTCATTTGAGCTTTACCTCTCATTAATTCATCCTCAAGTTTAATGGCTGCCATTAAAGATGCACAATCATATGGATGACTTCTTGTCCTAACTTGAGACAGCCTGTAACTCTTATATCATTGTGAAATCTATTCACACAATGGTCTCTACTTGTACTTTGTTTTAAGGCTATTCCTGTAAAACCTCTATCTTCCACATGGCCAGAGACGTTTTGTTTGGTACAAAGTTTTATAACACATTGGCCTCGTTCAGGCTCTCAATTACAACTGGCACTGCACTTTTTCTCTTTTCATTCTTTTGCCCCATTCTGCCAGTCCATGGAACTCATTTCTTATCCACCATCTTGAATGTTCAATCAATATTTAAATTTATCAGTAGCTTTTCTAACATATCTTACACCTGGTGCATCTTTCCATTCACTAGACCTCTCTGAAAAGTATGTTGCCCAAGATCCTTTCAGTAGGTAACTGTCCATTGGACGTGCTAGCCCTGTCCTGTAAGTCATAATCACTTACATTAAGCCCATCAAGTTTATAATCTATTGTATTCTGAAGAAGGGTCCCAAACTGAAACATCAGCTTTCCTGCTCCTCTGATGCTGCCTGGCCTGCTGTGTTCCTCCAGCTCCACACTGTGTTATCCCTGACTCCAGCATTGGCACTTCCTACTATCTCTGAGTGAGTTTTAATCTGTTGTATTTTCTTCTTTGTCACCATGATGAAAATGCAGTTATTGAGATGTGATTTGCCTCACCACATTTTACTATCTTCTCAAGTACTGCAATTTTACTATAATCAAAGCAAAATTGACTGTGATTGACATGTTGGATGACCATCATAAACTATTACCTTACCAAAACTTTTCCACTCCCCATACTTTCTCTTTTGTAACAAATCACCTAAGTTGAAGTTTACTTCTGATAGTCTTATATGATGCCTTAGAGCGCTCTGAATCTTTTTCTGTAATGTCAGCTTTAATGAAATTATTTCTCCATGTTTATAAACTATTCAAAGGTGCAAAAAATACTGACTAAGGTAGCGCCTTCTAGAGCATGAGGAATACTGACCATCATAGAAAGTAGTTTTAGATTTCTTCCATAGAGCAATGATAGGAACTATAATCTCCAACCATCTGAAGTGATTCATTTGTATGAACCATCCATGCTAGTACAGTCGTCAGCTTGCAATTTGGTTGATTAGCTAAGATTTTATATAACATTGATCAATTCATGATTGTCTTCAGAGTCTATTGCTTAAAGAACTTTCAGATGTGATAGTCATAACCATAATGTTCATATTTTCACACGTCTCTCAACCTGCCATTAGCAAATTATGTTCCATTATCACTCGGGACTTTGCTGGTGCCTCAGATCCAGTCCTGCTTCAATCTCCATGACATTGTCTTTAATCATTCTTTATCCTTCCCCTCTGCAATTTTAGATGGTCTAAATTTGCCATATCCAGAAAGTGTCCAATGAAGATATTTCTATCTTTGTCCCATATCTTCAGTTCCATGGATGGTACCTTATTCATATTATGTGCCAATAGAAAGTTTACAGCAGGCCATGGTGGCATCCTCCAACACGTTTTCCAGATCTCACACATTTTATTAATCTCTTTTATGACTCTCACGTAATTTTCAGTAATGAAACCTGCATCTTTTAGCAGAATTTTCAATCTTTAACAATAATGGTGAGCAGATGTCTGTGTAACTTGAAGACAATTTGTTTTTATTTCTCTCTGAAATGTCATCCCTGATGCCACTAAGACTTATCTAACACTGATTAGGAACATCAGGTACTGTTTGTGGGATGCAATAATGCTCTGACTGAGTAAAGTGCAGAGCCACTGACTTTCCAAAAACAATGATCTTATAATGCTCCATGTTCAGTTACACTTGTGCCTTTTTTTTGGAAGGTTACTCAACAGCAAGACTAATTTGCTGGAGAATAGGTCAATGCTAATAAAGTGTTTTTCTCTAGTTACTTTGCATGGAATCACCAGCTGTTTTAGCCAACCTAAAACAGGTACAATGTAATTTTTCCTTAATCTTGCACTGATTCTCACTACTGTGTGAATCTAGGCAATATTTTAATTAAATGTGCAAATTAAAGGAAGTATGCCAATTAGCTTCTTAAGTCTTCATCACCATTCAATAAAATCATTATTAATTTATTAGTGCTTTGAATTTCATATTTCCATCTATCCTGACAGCCTTTAATTCCTTTGCCTAACAAAAATAGATCTACCTTTGTCTTAAAACTATTCAATGACACCTTTTGAGGCAGAGAGTACTGAAGTCATGCAACTGTCTGAAAGAAAAAAAACCTCTCCCCATCTCTGTCCTAAAGAATGACAGTTAAAAGTGAAACAGTTCCCCTTCATTCTGTATTCACAGACAAAAGGAAAAATCATTTCCACATGGACCTTGTGAAGACCTTTCAAAATCATATATATTTCAAACATGTCAGAAGTAATCTTCTAAATCCCAGTGAAAACAGCCCGATCTGTCTAACCTTTCCTCACAATACTACTGTTCATTCCGAATGTCAGTCTAGCAAAACCTCTTCAAAATCATCTCCAGCGTTTTTGCATTCTTCCTTAAATAAGGGGACCAAAGCTGTATATAGTATTCAAGATACAGTTTTATCAATGCCCTGTACAACTGAAGCTTTATATCTTAACCTTTATGTTCAAATCCTCTCCTAAGAAAGAATAAGAATCTGTGAGCTTTCTTATTTACTTGCCACTCCTGCATACTAACTTTCTGTGACACATACACTAAAATACCTAAATCATCTGCACCTTGGAATTCTGCATTCATTCTCTCTTTTGGCAATATTCTTTTGTCTTCATTGTTTCTGCCAAAGTGAACAATTTCACATTTCCTATATTAGACTCCATGTGCCAGATTTTTGCCTTTAAAAGGGTCAGTAACCTCCTTAGGTTCTACCTATCCTTGTTTCACCTGCAGACTTAACTACTATGCCTTCGTTCCCCACAAAGTAATTAATATAAATTGCTAAAAAGTTAAGGCCTCAACACAGACCCTTGCAGGACTCGACTCATTACATCCTACAAATCAGAAAAAAGAATCTATTTATGCAAACCTTCTGTTTTCTGCTATCCAGTCTTTTATCCACACTAGCATATACCCCTACACCACTTGCTTCTACTTTGCACAATAACCTTTTAAGTAGCACTTCATTAAATGCCTTCTGGAAATCCAAGTACACTTTAGCGATGGAAAGGGATCGGTATATAAAGCAGGGCAAGAGTTATAGCTGGGGGAAAGGCAATTATGAGACGATGAGGCAAGATTTAGGATGCGTAGGATGGAGAAGGAAACTGCAGGGGCTGGGCACAATTGAAATGTGGAGCTTGTTCAAGGAACAGCTACTGTGTGTCCTTGAGAAGTATGTACCTGTCAGGCAGGGAGGAAGTGGTCGAGCGAGGGAACCGTGGTTTACTAAAGAAGTTGAATCTCTTGTCAAGAGGAAGAAGGAGACTTATGTAGAGATGAGGCGTGAAGGCTCAGTGAGGGCACTTGAGAGTTACAAGTAAGCCAGGAAGGACCTAAAGAGAGAGCTAAGAAGAGCCAGGAGGGGACATGAGAAGTCTTTAGCCGGTAGGATCAAGGAAAACCCTAAAACTTTCTATAGGTATGTCAGGAATAAAAGAATGACTAGAGTAAGATTG
>NC_063332.1:131852387-131866172 GCF_021869965.1 Rhincodon typus | reverse complement strand
TCGGTCTAGACCCTTCTTCAGAAATCTTTCTGAAGAAGGGTCTAGACCCGAAACGTCAGCTTTCCTGCTCCTTTGGTGCTGCTTGGCCTGCTGTGTTCATCCAGCTCTACACCTTGTTATCACCAACTAATTCCTGTGATTGTCTAATGAGGAAGATTAATACTATATACTGGATGTACATACGCTGAATTTTAGGAGAATGGATGGTGACCTCATTCAAATTACAGAATTTTTACAGAGATTAACAGGCCAATACAAGAAGGATGTTGCCCTGGGTGGGAGACCTAGAACCAGGAAATAGAGTCTCATAATAAGGGGTAGGCCATTTAGGACTGACATGAAGAGGAATTCCTTCAGTCAGAGGATGGTAAATCTTTAGAATGCTCTTCACCAGAGATGTGTGGAAGTTCAGTTATTGAGTATGTCCAAGTCCGACATCAATAGACTTCCACATATTAAAACCATCATGGAATTATGGGGATAGTGCAGGAGAATGGCATTGAGGTGAAAGATCAACCTTGATCCCATTGAACCGCGGAGCAGACTTGAAGTGCTGAGTGGCTTACTCCTGCTCCTATTTCTTATATTCTCATGTTCTTGTTCTGAGGGGGCTTAACAGAGGTGATGCTGACAAAATGTTTTCCTTTGAGGAGAAAATCTCAAACTAGGGGGCACAGTTTCAGAATAAGGGATGTCTCAGTTGAGACAGAAGTAATCCAGAATTTCCTTTTTTACAGGCTTGTTAATGGGAGTCTAGGGTTATGGGAGGGCAGAGACAGAAGTGAAATTGAGGCTGCAATCAGATCATATCTTACTGAATGACAGAGCAGTCTCAACTGTTGAATGGCCCCCTGATCCAGTTTCTTATGCTGTTATATTCTCAAGGGTAATTAGGGATGGGCAACTAGTGTTGTCCGCCCAAGTCCCAGGAACACGTAGGGCTAAATCTTATGGGTTTTTGGCTAAATCCAAATCAAGTTTGTAGTTAGGATTCTCAGTGCAAAACCAAGCCATTTTTCTCACTGAATCTTACTAAACTTCCCTCATTATTTGCCATTCTCACCTCAATAGTGTATATTATGTCCAATGTCCACCCATTTCACCATGTGCAATACCTGGAACAACTCACCACTCACCAGACAGTCCAGAATTGACCAGCGTCCCAAGCACAGAGTACTATATTATAAAGCCGTTGTTCACCCAGACAAGCACTATCTGTCTGGAGCTACCCTGTGCAGTTCATGACAATTGCCCAGACATAGAAGACAGGAGAAATTGGCACCTGGAGCTCCTACTAGATTTGATGAGGCATAGGCTGGATTCCCATTACCCCATGGACCAGCAGTGGAGACCATGACACCAAACCATGCCCAGACTGGTCTGAGGTTGGTTGAAGCATTCTTAGCTGTCACTTGGAATACCCAGCACAGTAGGAAGAAGGTCAATCTTCTGCCAGTGTAAGTGCCGCCATCTTCTGTCCAAGACCTCATACTCCCTCTATCTTCTACTGTACCCATTCCACACCAAGCCGCATACTCTACCACTCTCACTATTGCCAGCAGCATCTTCCCCAGTTGCCCTCACCCACCACAGACCCCGGTACCACTAACCCTGCACACCCTCTACATTGTCTACTCACTCATTCAGGACACCTCCCACCTTCACCAACTGCAACAGATGTGCCACCCATTTTCTCCTTCCGCAATACCTGCCTGTCTTTTGTTCTGAAAGAAACAGCCCATAATAAAGCAGAAATACCCATCATTCGGCTCCTCACCGCATATGAGGGGAGGAATCTGACTGTGACTGCCCTGAGCAGGCCCCAAGCTGATAGGTGAGACTGTCCTTAACTTTCTGTGCCAAATCCCCTGAGAGAAGGCTACCTCCCTTGAGTTGACTGAGGCCTGCTGACAACAGTGACAAGCTTCCTGACTTTGTATCCATGCTAAATGGCAGCAAGACGGTAGTAATATGAGTTGAGGGGGCAAAGCTCAAAAACACAAGGCAAGATAATGCAAAGCAGGGATCTTGTAAGCATCCACATAGGATTGGTTTGCATGAGTATTATGGCAGTGAGGAAGAGCCTAGAGATGCAGACTGGTTCAGTCCATGCGCAGTGACTTTGATGCAGCATCAAAACAATAGATTCTGGTGCACCATGGAAGTGCAGAATCATCCTACAAGCAGTTTGGAGATGTACCATGAGGGTTGTTTGAGTCTGACACATGTTGGATGTCATTGTCCACAGACAATGTGGGGTGCTTTTGGCCAGTGGCCATAGACCATGAAATGTTGTTATCCAGTATTCGACATTGGCGTCATTTGGCCCGTCAACTACTCACTCTGGTCTCCATGTCAGGTTTTCCTGATATCAAGACTATTGGGTGGAATTAGTACAGTTTCAACTAGAATATCAATAAGGTAAGTTGGGATGTCAAAAAGGACCTGAATAAGCATAATTGCCATCAACTGGTGAGAACCTCACCACGCCATTTGTGAAAAGTGTAAAAGAAGGGGCAAAATGACATCAATATGCACCTCATCTGGACTTCTCCTCTGATTCTGCCACACTTCTCTGTAGACAATGTTACTGAGACCCTCCCATTAAAGAATTCTACTTCCCAAACTACTCAAGCCACAAAATAAATTGTTGGATTACTTTAAACTTGTGAAATTGATAATATAAGCATTAGAATAGTTTTTGTACCTTGAATCAGTTTTAAGTAAGTTGAGACAGGAAACTAGTGTGGCCCGTGAACTAAAAATGATCGTTCATCAATAACAAGGCATCTACTGCATGTTCAGCTTTCCTTCTTCTTTATTTGGGCTGCTGTAAATCAGTTTTCTCAGCTTAACTTAGCTTCTGATTTTATTTAGCATTTAACCATGACAGCCTATTCATTTACATTTATGGTCAACAGTGTAGAGTGATATATTGCCATAATATATGCTCAAACGATATCAGCCAGGACAGAGATCCAGCAAAAATGTTGCCGTGGTGCTAGAAAATGGTTGGGTTTGTGTGAGTAAGGTGCTTTATTAGGTTCATGCCCAATTTTTGTGGATCAGCCAGATGTTAAGTCTTTCGCAATTCTCAGTATATTCTGTTGTTTAAAGTATAATTGATAAGCTGAAGAAAATTTAACAACAGCTACCAAGTTAAAAATAAGCAAAAAACATGGAAGCTGAAAATACTGACATTGTCCTGATATTGCTGATTGATCATTTTTAGACTACAATCTACAGACAACATTTAATTTTAACTAAAACTCTTTCATATTAAAAAAATCTTTTCACGTGATTATGTTAATGGACTGTCATCAACTCTCGACAAGACCATTCCAGTACGTTTGTGGCTGGACTTCCACTTTCTATCTGGAATTTGTTGCCAATGTCTGAATTCGCAACACATCCCATGCACACATCATCCCTATACTTGCTGATATAAATTGACTCCTGGCTAAGAAACCTTCTAATCTTTGTTTTCAAATCCCTCATGGGCTCACCTCTCCTGGCCTCTATAATCTTTTTCAAGATCTGCACACGTCCAAATCTGGCCTGATGAACATCTCCAGTTTTAGTTACTCCACCATTGGTGATACAGGCTTAAGCTCCTGAGTTACCTTCGTAAGTCTCTCTTCTCCATATCTCTTTCCTTCATTAAGCCATTGTTTGAAACCCACCTCTTTGATCATTTTTTGGTCATCTGCCCCAATATCTATTGCATGCTGTTGGATTTTATTCAATAATGTTCATATAGAGCACCTTGGGACTTCTATTCTAAAGGTGTGATATGATTACAATTTTCAGTTTGTCACTTTACCACGAAGGCCAACAGTGTAGAGTGATATATTGCCATAGTGTATACTCAAATGATATCAGCCAGGACAGAAATACAGCAAAAATGTTGCTGTAGTGCTCATCGGACTTTCCCACACTGTTCCTGTTGAATTTCTCAGGGTCTGGCCAAATGAGGATAATATTAGCAGGCTTGTGGTGAAAGGCCAGTCTGCCTTGGGAGCCCACCTTGATTGGTGGCTCCAGAAGTGACTGCTTGAAGCCTTATACATGTTAGTTTCAGTCTAGGAAACAAGTCTTTCATTCTCCCACTAAGCCACATTACTCAGGGCAGGACGTGTCAGATGAGAAAAACCCAAGAGAAAAAATGTTTTATTGAAAATAAAAGAAATGCAGCATTATCAAGTTCTGGAGTGTGTTGTTGGCTGTCAGAGTTCATGGCACTGAAGCAATCACTGAAGAAATTCTGCCAGTAGAATCTGAGTTCATCTAAGGACACATCACATCTTGATGTCAGTGAATTTGCAATGAACTGTTAAGTCAGTTAAATTGAACTCAGGGATGAGAAAAAGCTCTTGAAGAAATTGCTGGGCTTTTCAGCTCTAAATTAATGTTTTTAATGGTCCGAGGAGTCATATTGGTTCTACCATTCAGCTTCCTACAAGATGGAGACATTATTGGATTGCAGACTCATATATTTGTTTCTCATATTAAATTAGTGAAGCTTATTGTGGGCAGGAGGGGCTTAAATTCATACTTCAACATTTTATCATCCGCTTACCGTGGATTCTGAATAAAAAGCTGGGACTGACCTTTTTACACTGAATCCAATCAGTGTAAAGTCTTTGTCAAACAATAAATTAAATGTCCACTTTTAAATGTTGTTTTCTGCCCATTAACAGAATTGTTTGAAATGTGCACTGCATTAGCAAGAATGCAATTTAGTTAGTAGAAACATAAACAAAACCAATCACATTATGCCTGTAGCAATGATTATTTTATTCACAAGCAGCCAGTGAGCTATGTAACCATGATAAATGTTAAAGTTCATTACCACAGCTGTGGAGTTTGTCTTATTCTTGCAAAAGGCTCGGTGTCAAGTTTAAAAAGCCTGTTTTTCCCATTAGGTTCTGCCTGTTCCTTATTTACTTTTGTGACTACCGCCGGTTTAAATGTTTTTTCTGGCAATAGTGAAAGGAAAATAAATAATTGATGTCATGCATTCCTTAAAGCCACTCAGTTTGAAACTGAGGACATAAAAGTAACTGGCCCTCTCTGTAATGAACACTTGTTGATTTGCATTTAATGCCCAGCAATCATTTATCACAATTTATTTTCTTCTTCAACTCATGAACAAACACAATCTATTGTACATACTGGCAATATATATCTATAACATATTTGTGAAAGTGTTTTATTTTCTGTCTGAACTATAGGTGGAGAAGTAGTGAATTAAATTTGGCAGCTCTCCCTTCCTCCCCACCTTAACAATTCCTGCTGGTGGGACGGCAAACGCCAAATGTAGATCAGCAGATATCAGTTTGATAATCTTTTTTCTGTTCTTGCACTGAATATGATTGTCACTGGAAAGGCCAGTACTTGTGCTCCTTTCAACTGCCTTCTTGAACTGCTGCAATCCTTGTGGTATAGGTACACGCACATTGCTGTTGGGAAGGGAGCTTCAGGATTTTGATCAAGCATCAGTGAAGGAATGACAATTGAGTGTATCAACTTCGCCAACACCTTCCACCCCACCCTTAAATTCACCTGGACTATTTCTGGCACCTTCCTCCCCTTCCTAGACATTTCCATCTCCATCTCCAGCTCCAGAAACCAACTCACCACCAACATCCATTTCAAACCCACTGACTCCCACAACTACCTCGACTACACCTCTTCTCACCCACTCTCCTGCAAAAATGCTATCCCATACTCCCAATTCCTCTGTCTCTGCTGCATCTGCTCCCAGGATGAGGCGTTCCACTCTAGGATATCCCAGATATCCACCCACTTTAGGACCGTAATTTACCCTTTTCTGTAATTAAGGATGTTCTCAACTGCATCTCCTCCATTTCCTGCACTTCTGCCATTAAACCCTGTTCCTCCCTCCATCAGCAATAAGGATAGAGTCCCCTTAGTCCTCACATACCAACCTCCGGATCCAACGCATCATCGTCTGACATTTCTTCCACCTGCAATCAGACCCCACCATCAAAAAGATATTTCCCTCCCCACCCCTGTCTACTTTCCACAGGGACTGTTCATTCTGTGACTCCCTTGTCAGCTCTATACTCCCCACCAATTCCTCCATATCCGGTACCTTTCCCTGCAACCGCGAGAGGTACAGCATCTGCCCCCAAAACCTCCCCTCTCACCTCCGTCCAAGACCCCAAACAATCCTTCCAGATCCGGCAGAGAATCACCTGCATTTCATCCTACATGATCTATTGTGTCCGTTGCTCCCAATATGGTCTCCTCGATATCAGGGAGATCGAACGCAGATTCAGGGACCAGTTCGCAGAACTTCTGCACTCTACACGCAACAACTAACCTGACCTTCCAGTTGCCATCCATTTTAATTCTCCCTCCCAGTAACCTGACAACATGTCCATCCTTAGCCTCCTCCAATGTCAAAGTGAGGCCAAACATAAACTGAAGGAACAACACCTGATATTTCGCCTTGGAAGCTTACAGCCCAATGGCATTAACATTGACTTCACCAGCTTCAAAATCCCTCCACCCAGCCTTACCCCATGTCCAGCCCTCCCCCTCCTGACCTGACCGACTTGTCCGTCATCCTCACCTATCCACTGCACCCTGCCCATAGACCAATCACTTTCTTGGTCGTTTGCAGCGAGGTTAATTAAAAAGGCTCTCTTCCCTGTGGACACATTTAAAGAAACCAATTTAACCAGGCTTTCTTGAAGGAAAAAATGAGTTTATCAGTTACTAAATAAAAGAGGAAATAATAAAGCAAAACACATGCATACAGATTCAAAATGACAGGTGGGTATAAAAAAGATATTTGGATCGATCTGAATTTCAAGGTGAATAGATGATGGGATGTTGTAGCTGTTGTGTAGGTGATACCAGTAGCACTGATGCTGGCAGGCAATTTGTTGATTTTGAGATGCTTGGCTTTGCAAGTCAGCTGATAGGCCTTTGTCCTGTTTCATTTCGACTGGGTTTCACTTGTTTTCTGGCTTTAATCAAAAAGAGAGACTTCCTTTGCTTTACCTGCAACGCAATGATTTCTTACCTGGGACCCTACAGCACATATCTCTATTCATTTGTTCACACAGCCCAGTGCTGAATCTGGCTTTTAATCCTTGTTGTCATGCACTCTTAGAAGGGGAAAACACAAGCAAGTCACTCACCCAGACTGCTCACTTTGCTGCCATTAATGACTAAGATAATGCATAGGATATTATTGTTCAGTTTGCCATGCATTTCTTGTTTTTGAAGTTCTTATCTTTGAAGTTTCCTTAATACCCATCAGTCATGACATTTCAGGGTCTCTTTTGAGCCTGAAATGAATTTACACAGGCCTTCCTGATAGTCAATAAATTATATTGCTAAGAATTTACACCCCAGTCACCTTTAACTGTATATTCCTTTCTTTAACTAAAAAATATATTGTGCTTAAAAGCTCGATATCTCCATAGGATCAGGGAGCTGCTGGCATATTGGTAATGACACTAGACTAGTCATGGATTCAAATCCAGATTGAGAAATCTTCAGTAAAAAAACATCTGATTAAAAAGCTGGCCTATTGCCAACTTACAACAACTGTCAATTGTTGTAAAAATCCAGTGAAATTATCTAGTAACCTAGTTGTATTATCACTTGACTATTAACCCAGAGACCCAGGTAGTGTTTTGGGGACCTAGGTTCAAAGCCTGCCATGGCTGATAGCAGAATTTGAATTTCATAAAAATCTGGAAAGAAACTAATGATGACCATGAAACTGTTGTTGATTGTCAGGAAAATCCCATCGAGTTCATTAATGCCCTTTAGAGAAGGAAACCGCCATCCTCATGTGGTCAGGCTACATGTAACTCCACACCCACAGTAATGTGGCTGACTCTTAACTGTCCCCTGGGCAATAAATGCTGGTACCCATATCCTGTGAATGAGTTTTTTAAAAAAAGGATTTTAATACATTACAATGACAGAGATCACGGATAGGATGCCAATCAAGCAGGTTACTTTGTCCTGAATGGTGTTGAATATCTTGAGTGTTGTCAGAATTGCACTCATGCACTCTTGATTTGTGCCTAATAGATGATGGCTAGGTTTTGGGAAGTCAGGAGTTCAGTAACTTAGCACAGAATTTTCAACTTCTAGGATGCTGATAGCCAGCGATGCAGGAATGGTAATGCCATTCAGTGTCAAGCGTAGATGGTTAGATTCTCTTGTTTGAGATGGTCATTGCTTGGCGCTTGTGTGGCACAGATATTACTTATAAGCCGAAACTTGAATATTGTCCAAGTCTTGTTGCATATGAACATGAATGGCCTCAGCATTTGAGGCATTGCTAATAGTATTAAAGACAATTCAATCACCAGTGAACATCCATATTTCTGACCTCATCAGGAAGTCATTGATGAAGCCATTAAGAATTTTATCAGCAATATTGTCTGACTGAGATGATTGACCTCCAACAGCTGCAACCATCTTTTTTACTAGGTATGATTCTAACAAGTGGAGAGTTTGCCCCAATTCAGTTTTGTTCAGGTTTCCTGCTGCCACACTAAGTCAAATGCTGATATCTTGATGTCAAGGACAGTCACCATCACCCTTTTGAGTCAGTTTGTGTTGTTTATGTTTGGCTAAAGGTCAGGAACTGAATGATGCTGGCAGAATCTAAACTGACCATCAAGAGGGAGGTTATTGCTGTTGATCTTGCGATCACTGCCAATGAAATGTTCCATCACTTTTCTGATAATCCAGGGTTGGTTCATGGGATGGTAAATGGCTAAATTTAATTTGTGCTGGTTTTTATGGACAGGACATAATGGGCAATTTCCACATTGTAGGGAAGATGTCAATGTTATAGCTGTGCCTGCTAGAGGTGCAGTTAGTTCTGGAGCAAAACACTTCAGTACTACTGCCAGGATATGACAAGACGCATATGCTTTGTAGTATCTAACGTCTTAAAATTACCTTGACTGAATCAAATTAGCAGAAGATTCATATCTAAGAAGCTCAAGAAAGAAAAATAGACCATCCATTCAGCACTTCTGCTGAAGATTTCTAATGTTTCAGCTTTAACTTTTACACTAATGTGCTGGCCTATGCCATCGTTACAGATAGGAAAATTTGTGGAGCATCCTCCTCCTTTTATTCACTAGACTAGTGACCAGTTATCGATGATAAAGACCTTCTACCTGCCAACCATTATGTGATTGGTTCTCAGGAAACTTGGAGCTATAAAGAAGCTAGAGAGAAGTGATCAGTTTTCCACCAGTTCAGAAACTGTCTCAATTATCTGCAGCAAAACCTGAAGACTGGAGAAAGCCAGTTTATTCTTCCTTCTCCAGTTGCGTTTAGCAGTGATTTTAATTCATAAGTCAGAGACCTATTATATGTGTGATCTGACCACCCTGTGCCTCCTGCAAACTAGTGAAAGCATCTAGAAAAAGAAGATAGAAAAGTAACATTCTGATCAGAATTCTCTGATCAGATCCTGTAAAAAGGGACCACTGAACTGTTTTCTCAATTTTTTTCCTTCAGCCATAACACCCATTTTTTTCTGTCTGTGTCTGTTTGTATGTATAAAGAGGTGTTTATAAGGGATTAGAGTTTTAACTAGTAGAGTTGGATGTCAGTGGTTCATAATTGCTTACATGTATTTGTAATACATGTAATTCTTGTTAAGTTCAGTGTCTAAGAGATAAGTGAATTGGGGAATTTTGCACACTTATTGAAATCTTTAAGTTTTGTGATGACAGTGGGAATAGCAGACGAGTGAATAGCTTTAACTACCCTCAAATCTGTTAGGGAGAAAATTCCAGGATTTTGACCCAGGGACACTGAAGGAATGGTGATATATTTCCAAGGCAGGATGGTGAGTGGCTTGGAGGAGAACTTACAGGTGGTAGTGTTCCCACGTATTTCCTTCCCTTGTCCTTCCAGATGGAAGTGGTCATGGGGTTGGAAGGTACTGTTTAAAAAGCCTTGGTGAATATCAGTGGTGTATCTTGTAGATTGTATACACACTGCTGCTGCTAATGAGTGTTGGTGGTAGAGGGAGTGGGTGTGGTGCCAATCAAGTGGGCTGCTTTGTCTTGGATCGTGTTGAACTTTTTGAGTGCTTTTGGAGCTGCACCCATCCAGGCAAGTTGGGAGTATTCTATCACACGCCTGACTTATGCCTTGTAGATAGTGGACAGGCTTTGGGGAGTCAGGAGGTGATTTATTCGCTACATGATTCCTAGCCTCTGACCTGACCTTCTAACCATTATATTTATGTGCTACCTGGAATGAGCAGCTTGGCTTTGAGGATGAGTTGAACAAACTGATCTTGTTTCCACTGGGGTTTAGAGGAGCAAGGGTGACTTGGTTACAATGTATAAGGTTCCAAGTGACTTTGATAAGATGGTTATGGGAGGGATGTTTCCTCTTGTGAGTTAGTCCAGAATTATTGGTCATTCCTAAAGGACAGAGTTTTTTTTTCTTTCTGCGGGAGTGGGGATGCAGGTGGTGGTGGGGTGGGGTGGGAGGGGTGGTCATTGAATATTTTTAAGGCAGAAGTAGATAGATTCTTGTTAGGAGAAGCTGGTACTGTTGATTGTGGAGAAAACATTAAGGAGGGATTTGATTGAGGTGCTCAGAATGATTAGAAGTCTAGACAGAATAGGCAGGGAGAATTGTTTCCATTGGTGGTTTTTGGCAAAAGTCACAATGACAGCATCAGGAAAAAGTTATTTACACAGTACCTTTTTTTTATTTGAATGTCTAGGAAAGCAATTATACCTCAATTTCAAGGTTAACAATCCTTTCAACAGCTTCAGCTGGCACAGTGTGAGTAGGTGTGATACTACCCCAGGAATGAATCTCCTGGGAAAGATGGACATACCACAATTTAAGCTGTTCTTCATGTTATAATTGTGGAATAATGACCATACCTTCCCTGTTGCAGTTGAGAATTGTCCAGATTTTCCATACAAGTTTGGGACTCCATCACCAACTGCAGTCAAGCAGGACGTGTACCATCAAGAGGTGGAGCTGTCATCAGTTTGTAGCATGTGGAATGTGTTCTTACGGGGGTAAAGGATTTTAAGCACCTTTTTATTCATGCTGGGTCAATGGAAGTGCTTTGTTGCTGTCACGTGGTGGTGCTCTTTGAGGAGAATGTTTTCACTGCAAATACCAGGAGTTCAATGTGTGCTTGCACTCCAGCTGTATAAGCCCCAACATGCAAGGTTAGGATCTAGAATGCATTGCCTGCAAGTGTAGTAAAGGCTGATTCAATTTTGGCTTTAAAAAAAAGGGATAATTATCTGGGAAATAAAATTGTAGGTTTCTAAGTGGAGTGAGAGTATGTGATGTTGCACATGCAGAGAGCTAGTATCAGTATGATGGGTTGAATGTCCTACTGTTCTTGTAACATTTTCCATGATTTATTTAGAGTTTTATCATCAATTGGCAAGATATTTTTCATTGTTCAAAATATAATTTTGCTTGAATGTAGTTACTATTAAGTTACTAAAATAAGAAACCCATTTCACAAAACCATTTTCAATCTGAGCAAAGAAATTTTAAAGGCATTCTATGTTCAAACCATAATGCACAGTAACAATTAGTATCTTTACTGGGTGACACACCCCTTCCAGTTTTTAAACTCAAAGAATATGTCTATTCTTGTGTAGCAATGTTTGCCAGATGCTTGTTTAATTTGTTTGAAGTCAGTGATCCATATCCAGTGGAAGTTTTTAACCTTTTGATATCAGCATGTTAAGTATAATGTAGTGTACACACTGAGAAGCAGTGAAATACAGAAAACAATCTATTAGATAGGGTGGAGGTGCTCAACTTCTCAATACAATATGTGACTTTAATGTGCCTAATTTTTTTTAGCATTTATTGCTATTCCAACAAATGTTTTATTTAAAACACAAGTCATGTTGGCTAATATTAATGTTTTGTCTTTCATTTTAAGGATTGATGTTAGTATTTTACGCAAAGGTTGGATGGATGCCATTTAACAATCTAGAATAATGGTGTATTCAAAAAGAAGTGGGGAGCCTGAAGTAATTAATTTCAGGTGGGAATTATCTAATATAAAGGATAGCTTAGAGGGGAGAGGTTTTGAGAAGGGGGGGTATCTTCTGGGCCCACATTGTATTTTTGAAGGCTTGGTAGGGGAACTTAATTAGGCAGGAGGCAAAAATACAGTTTCCTGATGGCACATTGAAGTTTTGCTATTTAATGCTCAGAGAGTTTTAGATTGGTTGTGTTTCTTGACTGTGATGGTTTTGCATTCATTACCATGTCATAAACATTACCATTCATTAACACCTCAGCCCTCTGGAATTGTGTTCATGGATGCAAACTTGTCAGCGAAAAATGGGAAACACATATGTTCATAAGCCCGACTTTTTTTGTCATTCATTCGCGAGATGTGTGTGCCTTTGGCTGGCTAGCATTTATTGTCTGTCCCTAGTTGCCTTGAGTAGGTGGTGGTGAGCTGCCTTTTTAAACCTCTGCAGTCTACCTATAAATACACGGCGCACACTTGGTGGATAAACTACTTCTTCCAAGCTCTAGTGAGTATAATATGTTCACTAAAGTGGCACCTTCATAAAAAAAGCCATTTCTTTGAGCAAATGCTTACATTGTAAGGACTGAAGCCTCTTCACACTGTTCAGCTCATGAGAAGTCTCAATCATATGCAATATGCCTTATTTTGTAGTTAAACACTTATTATTCTGAGGTGAAGGCTGACTAGACCCATTACTCTACCCAAAAAAGGAAGTCACTCTGGCTGATTCCAGCAAATCTGACTGGACTAGGCAAGCTGGGCTTAACTTAAAGGTTAATCAACTTAAATGGGGAAATAACTTAAAAAGGTGAATCAATTCAAAAGGGGAAATAATGGAAAAGGTGGCTAGAAAGATGGGCTGACTGTAAAGAAGAGGGAAGAAATGAAACTTAAAGACATGGCTACTGGGGACAGTGGAACTACTGAGGTAGTATGGGCTGAGGTTAGAACCAGGAAAGGAGAGGTCACCCTGTTGGGAGTTTTCTATAGGCCTCCGAAAAGTTCCAGAGATGTAGAGGAAAAGATTGCAAAGATGATTCTGGATAGGAGCGAAAGTAACAGGGTAGTTGTTATGGGGGACTTTAACTTTCCAAATATTGACTGGAAACGCTATAGTTCGAGTACTTCAGATGGGCCAGTTTTTGTCCAATGTGTGCAGGAGGGTTTCCTGACACAGTATGTAGATAGGCCAACAAGAGGCGAGGCCACATTGGATTTGGTACTGGATAATGAACCAGGCCAGGTGTTAGATTTGGAGGTAAGTGAGCACTTTGGTGATAGTGACCACAATTCGGTTATGTTTACTTTAGCGATGGAAAGGGATTGGTATATACCGCAGGGCAAGAGTTATAGCTGGGGGAAAGGCAATTATGAGGCGATGAGGCAAGATTTAGGATGCATAGGATGGAGAAAGGAAACTGCAGGGGCTGGGCACAATTGAAATGTGGAGCTTGTTCAAGGAACAGCTACTGCGTGTCCTTGAGAAGTATGTACCTGTCAGGCAGGGAGGAAGTGGTCGAGCGAGGGAACCGTGGTTTACTAAAGAAGTTGAATCTTTTGTCAAGAGGAAGAAGGAGGCTTATGTAGAGATGAGGCGTGAAGGCTCAGTTAGGGCGCTTGAGAATTACAAGTTAGCCAGGAAGGACCTAAAGAGAGAGCTAAGAAGAGCCAGGAGGGGACATGAGAAGTCTTTAGCAGGTAGGATCAAGGAAAACCCTAAA
>NC_063332.1:131836549-131851887 GCF_021869965.1 Rhincodon typus | reverse complement strand
GAAACATCAGCTTTCCTGCTCCTCTGATGCTGCTTGGCCTGCTGTGTTCATCCAGCTCTACACCTTATTATCTCAGATTCTCCAGCATCGGCAGTTCCTACTATCTCATTTGCCTTCAGATTAGGCGTTGTCACAAAGTGAATTTTAGAGCAGTTTGTTTTTGTAAAAGAACTGCATATACGCCATGCTGTTACCTAATGCCAGACCTCCTTTGAGTCAAATTCTCTAAGATATTAATGAGCTTTCCTCACATCATAGGTAATTACGTCAACTATTCTTTGACACTGTAGAAAGGCATGGGTTGAATATTCCTTAACATGCCCATGTGGGTTCTGCCAACCCAGAGACCAGGACAGGGAATTTCAAGATGGTGGCAGAGTAGCTGGGCTGTGTGCGGGCCCTTGCCCAGGGCTCATCTGCTCCCAAGTGCTTTTTCTTTTTTCTTTTTTTTTCTTTTGCTTCTGCTCTTCTTTCTTTACTTTTTTTTCTTTATTTCTTTTTTTGCTGTGGCGGATTGGTTGGCAGCAACAGCCCGGCAGCGGGAATGGGCCACATGCGGAGTGACCGATGCGGTTTCTCCCGGTGATTGGAGGTGGTGGCAGTTGTAGCAAGGATGTCCTCTCAGCGTTTGGGGCCAGTGGCAATGGCAGCAAAGCTCCTCCAGCATCTAGGGGCGGAGGCACTGGTGGCAGTGGACTCTTCAAGATGGCAGCGCCAGCAGGTTGACATCTGCAGCTGAAGTGGGACTCTTACTGTGGTGGCAGCCTGGGCTGGCAGTGGAGCCAGGGACTCCTGGTGGCAGTAGGCCTAGAGCAGGGAATTCTGGTACCTTTAAGGCAGCAGCAGAGCAAGGGACTCCTGGTTGCGGTAGACCTGGAACAGGGACTTCTGGTTATTGCTGAGGCAGCAGCAACAGTGGTGCTGGGGTCTCCAGGCTGCGGGGCTAGTGTGGGTTCAGTGGCATCAGTTAGCGCCCAGTGGCAAAGAGATAGGGCCCAAAGTGTGGCAACTCCTATGTTGGTGATTCTGGTGCAGAGAGCGGCAAGGTGGTGGAGGTCTCTCTTTCAGTTACTGGAAGCTTAGGTGGCGTGGACTGGTTTGGAAAGACTGTTATTTCAGAACTTTTTATTTATTTTTCTAATTTATTCCTATGATCTGTAATGCTGGACTTTTTATCTCTTTCCTTTTCTAACTTTTTATCCCTAAGAATTTGCTCTTAAGAATCTGTATATAGGTATCTTTGAACCTAAGATGGTGCTGTAATGTGACAACATGTAAACTTTTCACTGTACTCATTTGAGTACATGTGACAATAAAGTTAATTCAAAAGGGAACATTATCTGTGCACTGCAGTCTGTCATTAGTGTCCTTAGCTGCAAGCAGGAGAATCATTGAACCACTGAAAGTTACACTGCGGGAGGAAGCTGTTCAGAGACAGTGAATGCATTGGCTGTAATTTTGCAAGCATCCTTCGATTCTGGAGAAGTACTGGAGGATTGGAAAACTACCAATTTTATGAAAGGGTGGGGGGGAGGGAGGTTGATTAGCCTATCATCTTTTGTTGGAAAACAGTGGAATCAATTATTGAGGAAGTAATAGCAGAATACTTGGAAAATTCCAATCTAATCAAGCAGAGTCAACATGGTTTCCCAAAAAGGAAACTGTGTCTGGCTAATTTAATAGAGTTTTTCAGGGAAGTCTCAACCAGAGTAGATAGAGGGGAATTAGTGTTGTATTTAAACTTCCAGAAGGTGTTGAATAAGGAACGTCTCAAAATATTAAGGCATAAGATAAGACCCATGGTGCTGCAGGTAGTATATTGGCATTATAGACAATTGGCTAATGGGCAGGCAACAGCAAGTGGAGATAAAGAGCTATTTTTCAGGTTGGCAGCCTGTGACCAGTGGGATTCCACAGGAATCAGTTCTGGGACCACAAATGCTACAATATACATTAATGACTGGGAAGAATGCAAAGAGTACACTGTAGGTAAATTTGCAGATTATACAAAAATAGAAGGAAAGGCACGTTGCAAGAGGGATACGAACAGTTTACAGAGAGATATTGATAGGTTAACTAAGTGGACAAAAGTTTGTCATATATCATATAATTGCAGAAAAATGTGATGTTGTTAATTTTGGAAGAGAGAACAAAAGAATTGATTCTGATTTAAATGGAAAAAAAACTGAAAAAAAGTTGCAATGCAAAGGGACTTGGGGGGGTACTTGTTTGTGCATGGAACACAGAAAGATAGCACCTTGTGTGGCAGGTAATTGGGAAAGCTAATGGAATGTTGGTCCCTGTTTGAAGGGGGTTGGAGTACAAGAGTAGGGAATTCTTACTGAACTGTACGAGGTGCTGATGAGACCACATCTGGAGTACTGTGAGCAGTTTTGGTCCCCTTATTTAAGGAAAGATATTATTTAATGAGCAGTTCAGAGAAGGTACACTCTGATGATCTCTGATATAGAATCCCTACAGTGTGGAAGCAGGCCACTCGGCCCATTGAGTGCAAACCAACCCTCCAAAGAGCATCCCTCTCAGACCCACTCCCTACCCTATCCCTTCATTTCCCACACTAGACACTATGGGCAATTTAGCATAGCCAATCCATGTAACCTGCGCGTCTTTGGACTGTGGGAGGAAACCGGAGCACCCGGAGGAAACCCACACAGACGCGAGGAGAGCGTGCAAACTTTACACAGTCACCCAAGGCTGGAATTGAACCTGGTCTCTGGTGCTGTGAGGCAGCAGTGCTAACTGCTGTGCCACCCATTGGAGGGATTGTCTTAAAAGCAAAGATTAAACAGGTTGGGCCTCTAATCATTGGAGTTTTGAAGAATGGGAGATGGTCTTATTGAAACATATAGAATTCTTAAGGGGCTTGACAGGGTAAAGGCTGAGAGGATGTTTCGCCTCATGGGAGAGTCTAGGTCCAGACAGCATAGTCTCAGAATAAAGGGACACCAATTTAAGGCTGAGATGAGGAGGAATTTCTTCTGTAAATGAGTTATGAGTCTTTTGAACCTCTTGCCACAGAGAGCTGTGGGGCAGAGTCCTTTTGTATGTTTAAGGCTGAGATAGATTCTTGATCAGTAGAGGAATCGAAAATAATGGGAAAGGGGCAGGAAAGTCGATGTGAGGAATGTCATATCAGCCATGATAGTACTGAATGGCAGAGCAAGCTCAAGGGGCTGAATGGCCTACTCCTGTTCCTATTTCTTATGACATGTTGGTCAAAAAAATACAGGTGAATCACAATTTCCAGCTTTTGGTTCATAGCTTTAGAGGTTACAGCACTTCATGTGCATATCTAAATACCTCATAATACAATAAGGGTCCCTATCAACCACAAGCTGCACTGCAATACTTCACTAAGGCTTTATTGACTGTACGTTCCAAACCCGCACCATCTACCACTTAGGACAAGAGCAGCAGATTCACGGGAAAACCACTGCAGCAAGTCCCGCTCCAAGCTACACACCATCCTGACTTGGAACTACATCACTGTTTCTTCACTGTCGCTAGGTAAAAGTCCCGACATTCACTCCCTCCTAGCATTGTGAATGTCCTGAAGCACAACAACTGCAGCGTTCTTGAATACAGCTTACCATCACTCCTTAAGGGCAATTATGAATGGTCAATAAATGTCGGCTGAGTTAAACTTGCCCACACACTTATGATTCAATAAAAGAATCATTTTAGACAGACTGTTTCAGACTTGCCCTCTGAATGAAAAAAAACTTTCCCCTCAACTTTGCTCTAATCATTTTCCAATTTATTTTAAATCTTGAGTACTGTTTAAAAATGTTGCCTTTTGTTAAAGCTTTTTGTCTTATACTCAACTGGATATTGGCTAGAATACCAATGTAAGGGGAAACAAAATTTCATGCTGTATGGGAAGGGTTTGGATTGGTTGCTGAGTGAGCTCTGATTGATAGAGTTGTTGCCAAGGAAATGTTTCAATTAGGTGATGATTGATAGCTAATTGCATCTTAAACCAGGCAGGCTGACTCTGGTTGGGCAAGGCACTCCTTATTAATATTTTTTCTTCCATTTTCAGTTTTGCTTTACCCTCTTTTGATTCTGTGTTTAGATTTATATTACTCTGGCAAGCAAATACCTTTCCCTAAAGCAGTAGTGTATATGAGCAGATGTGTGCTAGTGTTTATGAGCGGATGTGCACTAGTGTGTGCAGACATGTTCTCGTGTTTATGAGCAGTTGTGTACTCGTGTCAATCCTAGAGTACTAGTCCCCCTTGGGTCATTCACCAAGCGCCATGTTCATGGATGTGTAAGCTTTCTACAAATGAAATGATACCTGAATCATGGCATTGTGCAGACATGCAGTCTTCACAGCACACACACCTTCAGCATGGATCACCAGACAGTGACTTATAATGACAATCTTAGCCAATATTCCTCACCCTAAGCCAGGTACATTGAGACAAACTGTAACAACCAATTGTCACTTCAATTCTGGCCAGCAAGCTCAGCATTGGCTTGGCTTGGACCTTCCTCACCTGTGAATAATTGATTGAATCTGCTCACAAAACTTGAAGACACAGTGCTAAAGCTGAAAGAAGTGACAGATTTACTCTGTAACTGAACTGGTCTACCTGGCATGAAAGCACTGGATGAAAAAAATTCAGAAAAAATGTCACTTCACTCTCTAAGATTGGAATGCAAAAATTGAGAGAGAAGAAAACTACCCTGCAGGTGATATAATAGAGACCATGGCCATTTTACAACAGCCTATGGAAGAAGTTAGTCCTAATTCATATCTGGGCATAGTTGCTGAAGGATGCAAAAATGTAGCATATCACAGGGATGGCCACGTGAGATGTCACAGAAACAGGTATATCATCACATGTGGGCGTGAGATTTAACTTTGGGAGTCAGCTGATGTGTGGTACACCACACCATTTGACTATTTTTCTAATTAATGATTGTCGCACATTTCAAAATGTGAGAAAACACGACTGTGAGAACTTGCAAACATAACATATTGAAAAGCAAATGATTATTATGCACTGCCATAGACCAGACAACATTAATTTGTGGCTTATCTAAAGTTGTTAGAATTGGAAGAAAAAGTATTTGCTTAGTTTAATCAGCTTCTGAAAAATGTTTCATTCCTACCTCTCTTGTCATGGTTAGCGTTGAAAAGTCTAGACTCTCTGCTTGAGTGAAAACTCAAAGCAGCAGGGTACAGTTCATGGCAGCTCTTTGTGGATTGAACATGGCAGAGGTCTCAGGGTCAGCCTAATTTACAGAATAATAGTGAGCTCCTGCTATCGGGAATGTTGCTCATCCTGCAGGAATGTTCATGTTGCTGCAGGGTTTAATAGTATGACACGGTGAGAAGAGGCATTGCAGCAGCGGTTGTGGAACTGCTCAGACAACTCTGTTTGAACTGTAGGAAGATCAGACAACCCAGATTCACAAACCAGATTGGGAAAATAAGCAGAGTGCCAAGCACTTTTTGATACCTGACAGCATTGCTCTGCAAAGATAGAAATCCGACACTGCCAGGGAAAGGACAGCCGTGCCAACATTGTGTCCCCTACATCACAAATCAGTGTTAGATGAAGTATAATGACCTTACCAGATCTGACGAAAAAGAAAAACTAGCTGCTATTGTAAAAATGCATTGAAATAAACACACCCTTCCACTCAGCACCCCTCCGCTCAGCACCCTTAAACTCAGAACCTCAATAATTAGCACCCCTCCACTCACAAACTCACCAATTAACACCTCATCACTCACCATCTCTCCACTCAGCCCCTAATCACTCAGCATCTCACCACTTAGCAGCTCTTCACTGATCACCACTCCACTCAAATCATCACTCAGCACCTCACTACACACAAACTCTCCATACAGCTCCTCTCCACTCACCATCTTTCCACCCAACTCCTCACCATTCATCACTTCACCACTCTTCAGTCAGCACTTCAATACTCCTCATCTCACCACTCAGCTCCACTCCATACAATAACTCTCCACACTCACCAGGTCAGCACTCAGCATGTTTCTACTCAGCAATTCTCCACTCAACGTTTCTCCACTCAGCACTTCTCTACTAAACACCACATGACTCCCCATCTCACCATGCAGCACCTCACCACTCAACACCTCACAATTCAATACCTCTCTATAAAGTGCCTCTCCATTCACTACCTCAGCACTTAGCACCTAGAAAATCTTTCCCAGCTTTACATTGAAGGCACCACATTCAGCCAAGAGACATAAACAGTGAGGAACAGGAGCGGGTGCTGAGTAAAACATCAGCAGAGAT
Organism: Rhincodon typus; assembly: GCF_021869965.1. Classification (NCBI taxonomy): domain Eukaryota; kingdom Metazoa; phylum Chordata; class Chondrichthyes; order Orectolobiformes; family Rhincodontidae; genus Rhincodon; species Rhincodon typus. Next base: position 131,845,585 of record NC_063332.1, on the reverse strand, counting down.
GGACAGTATGATAAGGAAAAAATTGGAACATCAGAAAGATTCTGCTGACCTAAGTTTCTAAATTTACTGTCCCTCCTCTTGGGATCTTAAGCTCATGATGCCAAAATTCAAAAAAGGATATTTTAAGAGCTTCACTAACATTTGTAGGGACTGGTAATGCACTGCAGCTGGCAGTTGTGTCGGTAAAATTCATTATTTGGTGCTGGGGTACCTTCCTGGATGTTTTCTAGGTTCAGCAGCCCTCCTTTGGAATAAATGATAACTTCAGGCACATCATTTCCAGAGCACACAACTCAAGTGTTTTGTATGTCCTCTGTTTGCACAGATTGTTGTTATGGTGCCCTATGGCATCACGTTGAAAAGGACAGTTTCTTGTGGATTTAAGTCACTAGCAGTGTCTCAGAAATTCACTTATCTCATTGGTATCAATAGACCTGCATCTCCACAGAGCCATCTCAGAGCCAGTGCCTAATCTTGTTGGAATGGTAAAAATGTTTGCCAATGGTGCTATCTCTGAGGGCAGCAGAGCCTTCTCTTGAGCCTCCTCAGATACCTGCATGAGGCAGAGAGGAGGAAGGCTTCCTCGGTTCCTGTAGGGCCAGATGAGAAACAGCCTCTAACAGCTTCATTTCAAAACTCAGCTAGCAATGACAAAAAAAAAGACTACTTCACTCTCCAAAAGCTGCTATCATCAGCCGTCTTCAGGAATAAAGATAATAAAATAAAATCCATAGTGAAGTGCAAACCATTTGGCAATGTTTTCTAATAGTTATATCTACTTAAATTTATATTCACAATGTTTCCCAGTCCCGAGTCACTTAAAAAGTCATTTTGTATCAGTGTAATTCTGGCTGAGAGTAGATGAGACAGCAGTGGTGGAGAATGAGATGAATTATGTTAGCAGATCAATACTGCCTTATTTCAATACATTAGTCCAGGAGTTGGATGGTGCCCAAATTAGACTCTGATCCAGCTGCTGAATACTCTTGTACTCCTTAAGACACCAATGACTAAATTGGCTGGCCAGCCTCATTTGTTTTTTACTGGGGCACTAAGCCAGACGTGGTCCAGAAGGAACTGCCAGGTCCAGGGTAAATATTAGGATTATTTTACCCCATGACTGGTAGACAGACCAAGAGAGAGGTGAGGCATGTGAATGTGATCAAGAATAGATCACAGTTTTCACATCATCTCATAATAAAGCCATGAAAACCTAAATCAAAAAAGTGACACCCTCTAGGTGTCCCTGTAGTGATGGTCAGTTTGGTTACTGAGTGCCTTAGAATATTGAACTCATTGAACTGAATCCTCCCATATTTTAGCTGAATGTCATTTTTGTGAAGAATTCTGAAGCGCTTTTCTCCATGAAACTCAGAAAGTTTTCTTACTCGATTGTCCCAAATCACCACATTACCTAGTTCCCATATCCCTATGCTGCCTCTCTCAGCTGATGCTAGCCTGATTCTGCCACCCATCATTAGATGGAAGTAGTTGCCACTGCCAGGATATCCTGGCATGTATCAGCATCCCTGGCACTGGTACAGTCTTTAAAAGGCTGTAGTACACCCAGTCAAGCGTTGGCTGCCAAGCTGCCCTGCATGCTTGCAAACATTTGCCACAGACATGGGAGACAAGGGAGAGTTGGTGCAGTGGCTTTGCAGACAGGATTTGGAAATCGTGAGATGGTACAAAGGAGATACACCCTCTTCCCTCAGGACCGGCAGAGAGGCTACAACCCTTGACCCTATCAGCTGGTCTCATCTGGGTCAGTGCAGTGTCAGATATCTGGAGGAATGGCCTGCAGTGTACTGTATCTTATACTCACTCTATCTCTGCCATTGCACCCACTTGCCACAAAGGCTCATGCTCTATTATTCCCATTATTGCCTGCAACATTTCTCAATAGTGCTCATGAACCCCACCCACACCACTAAGGCCACAAACACTTGAGACAGCTTTCCCTCACCTGCACTAGTGTTAAAAGACATGCCAACCACTTCTATTTTGCTCAATCCCTCCAATCTCTCATATCAGGAGAAAACTCCTGGGTGGACATTCAGCTCGTCACCCCTTCAGAGGAGAGAGGCCTGACCTTGACTGCCCCACACAGCTGACTATGTCCAAGCCTCTACACTAGTATTGGAATTGGATCCTGATGCCCTGTGATGAAATCTCCTGATTGGAAGCACTCTCACTTGACTTGAGTGAAACTCGGTTTATGAACATCTGACTTACAAACGCTCATACCTATGAACACAATCCCATACTGGGGTGTAACTTTAAAGACCTGACATAGAAACATTTCCTGTACTTACAAAAGCTGATTTACATTTTCCTGTGCAGAAACAGAAGTTGCTAGAAAAGCACAGCAGATCTGGCAGCATCTGTGAAGAGAAATCAATCAATGTTTTGGGTCAGGTAACCCGGGACCAGAAGGGGCACTGGACCAGAAACATTAACTCTGATTTCTCTTCACAGATGCTGCCAGACCTGCTGAGATTTTCCAGCAACTTCTGTTTTTGTTTCTGATTTACAGTATCCTCAGTTCTTTCAGTTTTTGCATTGTGTTCCAACTTGCAAACAAATTAATTTGCAGACAGACTTCCAAAGTGCCCGGGTAGCAGCCTTGCAGTGATAGATGCTGATGTATTCCAAATTGCAAAATTGGTAAACAGAGCAGACCTGTAAGAAGATCAGAGTTGTGCCCTGGTGATGTCAAGAGACTGGCATGTTTCAGATGCAAAGCTGGGCATGGGGTGTTTGTGGCCACTGCTCATGTAATGTGGCCTGAGATGTCCATGCTTGGTGTTTAAGATACAGGGTCAAGGGAGCAAGCAGTGAGCTGGGGTCACATGGTGCCTGCTCTGACTCTCATATTGGCAATTCCTGAAGAGAGTTGGAATATGCATATTAATGATACTAATTAGGATGTCAATGAGGGATAATCTCTGTTCATAGGACACTGGCCATTCACTATTGAGAATCTCATCTTGATATCTGGAATTTTTAATAGAATCCCTACAGTGAAAATAGAGGCTCTTCAACCTATCAAATCTGCACTGACCGCCTGAAGAGCATCCCACCCATACCCTCCCACCCTATCCCTATAACTCTGCATTTAGCATGGCCAATCCACCAAAGCTGCACATCGTTGGACTGTGGGAGGAAATTGAGCACCCAGAGGAAACACGTGCAGACACAGGGAGAAAAGAAACAACAAACTCCATACACACAGTCATCAAGGCTAAAATCGAACCTGTGTTCCTGGTGCTTGGTTATAAACTGTGACTTGTCATTGTCAGCGTTGAGAAAGACCTCAATTGAATCTCACAAAAATCTCCCAAATTCCTCACCATAGCCCACAGTGTTCAGTGCCTGGGAAGATTTCCACCCAATATGGCAAATGAAGCTGCCAACAGACACTTAGCTCCCATTTACATGTGTAAGTGACTGTTTCAGCTATGCATACTTGATGTTAATGTAGGAAGATCATAAGATCATAAGATGTTGGAGCAGAAGTAGGCCATTCAACCCATTGAGTCTACCCCACCATTCAATGAAATCATGCTGATCTGATAAGCCTCAAATCCACTTGCCCGCCTTTTCCCTATAAGCCTTGACCCCCCTTACTGATTAAAAGTCTGTCTACCTCAGCATTTACTGACCAAGTCTCATCAGCTCTCTGTGGTGAAGAATTCCACAGATTCACAACTCTCTGAGAGAGAAATGTTCTCATCATCTCTGTCTTAAATGGACAACCCCTTATTCTGAGGTTATGCCCTCTAGTCCTAGACTCTCCACAAAGTGAAACAACTTTATCACATTTAACCTGTCAAGTTGTCTAAGAATCTTGTATGTTTCAATAAGGTTGCCTCTCATTCTTCTAAACTCCAATGGAATCAGGTCCAATCTACTCAAACTGTCCCCATAAGACAGTCCTTCCATACCCAGGATCAGCCTAGTGAAACTCCTCTATACCTTTCCTTAAATAAGGGAATCAAAACTGTTCACAGTATTCCAGTAGTGGTCTGACTAATGCTGTGTATAGTTTTAACAAGACCTTCCTATTTTTATATGCCATTCACTTTGAAATAAAGGCATTCCCTATTACCTGCTGAACTTGTAAACTAGCTTTTTGTGGAGTATGCTTGAGGATTTGGGAGTACTGTAACTCTCTGCAGTCTTTCTCCATCTCAGTAATAATCAGTTCCTCTATTCCTATTGACAAACTACATAACCTCACATTTTTGCATGTAATGTTCTATTGGTCAAGTTTTTGCCTACTTACTTAACCTATCCTTCTGCAGACTCTTCGAATCATCTTCACTACTTGCCTTCCCATCTATTTCTGTGTCACCCACAAGCTTGCCTTTGGTATATTCACTACCTTCCTCTAAGTCATTAACATATAATATAAATAATTGTGGCCCCAGCACTGATCTCTGTGACACTCCGCTAGTTACAGTTGACATCATGAAATGCTCTCTTTATGCTAACACTGTGTCTTCTATTAGTTAGCCAATCATCTATCCATGCTAATACATTATCTCCAAAACCAAGGGACCCTTATTCATTATGTAGCCTCATGTACCTTATCAAACATCTTCTGAAAATTCAGATATATTACATTGACTATTTCCTTTTTATTCATCCTGCTTTTGTAAGGATTGTAATGAATTTATCAGGTATGATATCCCCTTCATAAAACCATGCTGATAGTGCTTGATTGTATTATGTATTTCTAAATGCTCTGCTGGTACATCCTTTTAACAGGCTTACATTTGTCTTTATCAGAAGACTAGAATTAGGGAATCTTTATCAAAAGACCAAGTTGTACATGTACTAGATGTCTGTGACCATTTTACACACATCTCCAGGTCACAAAATTCTTATTTAGTACACCAGAAATTACAATCTGGCAGGTGTGAAAGTGGATGTGGTCCTCACTATCTGAAAATTTGCTGCAAATTAGGCATGTTTACAGAGGAAAAACAAGACTGGAAACTTGCAACAAGTCCTTCAGCTTTGTAGTAAATAGTTACATTTCAAGCTAAAGCAGTAAAATAAGCAAATGCTACCATCAAAGTATTGTCTTGCAATCATCCGTTTTCTCAAAGAAGACGTGAACTTTTGTAAAAATGAAGTTTAAACTCTGATAATTAAAGATAGTTTTAAGGTCTGATACCAACAATGACTCATGCTGCATTCATATTGTGCTTTTAACACAGTAAAACACCCAAGACTCTCCCAGAAAAATTGGCATAGACTGTGCTTATGTGCAGTTTCCCCAGCAATATTTCTTGCAATCATTGCTCCCTGTTTGAAATTCAAGATTGCATAATCACTGATCATATCTTTGAAAACCTTTCTGCAAAGTCCCAAAAAGATGTAAATCAATACATAAGATCTCATTCAAGTTATAACTCAGCTTGACTGAACATGATCTCTTCAAAATAAGGCTTTACATTTTACAGAATCAGAGGTGATGAATTTAAACCTCACTTTTCATGGCCCTGATTGAAGCTCGAATTGAGCCCATAAGTATTGAGATATTCAATTAATCCTCCAGATGGGGAGACCGCTACTGCTATTCTCACATCTGAATCACACAGATTGGGTTTGGGCCTCATGTCCAACAGATGTGGCAAGCACAGATTGGAGAGTTGGCTCTGAGCTATGGATTAATGTCTATTGGAGTCACTGTACCTGGTAGATGTGGATAGCTCCCATTTTAAAGTGTAGATTGGGTTTTTATGGCGTTCATTACAGTCCACCTAAAAGAAGGTAATCTGAAAGTGTTTATGAACATGAAAAATGCAGTGGCAAACTACTTCAGATATTCTTCCTTTATAAGTAGCTGCTACATCTCATGAATGAGGGCCTATCCTAGAGTGAAATACAACAGATAGGCAATTTGTAAAATGATCTTTTCTCAAACGGGTTGTCAAGGCTGGGGAAGGCAGTGGAAGGAGGAAGCCTAATATTTCAATTTTACAATGTTGGGCATCTATTGTTGCAAACCAGACAGCTTCAAACTCAAATCCTTTACACAGCTGTGACCCTGCAGATATTTTGGCCATTGTGGTTTGTCGGAGGTGACTCCTGCAGCTACCAAAACGCCCGCATCAAACATATGATCACTTCATTTATGCTTGGCAGCAAGGACATCCTGCACACGCCATTATTGCGGCATGGATGTGGACATTCAACTTTACACTGAGGTGTCAGTTCATGCAGCTGCTGATCTAGTGTTTGTAGCATAGTAGTAATCTTTGGGTCCATCAGAGGAGAGGCAGTGGCCTAGTGCTGATGTCTTTGGACTAATAATCCAGAGATCTAGGCCAATGATTTGGAGATATATATTTGAATCCCACCATGGCAGATGCTGAAATTGAATTCAATAAAAATTTGGAATGAAAGTTTAGTATAATGATGACCATTGTTATTCATAAAAACATATCTGATTCACTAGAGTCTTTTAGGGAGGGAAATCTGCCATCCTTACCTTATCTGGTTTACAAGTAATTCCAGACCCACTGCAATGTGGTTGACCCTTAACTGGCCTCTGATGTGGCCTGGCAGGCCACTTGGTTCAAGAGTAATTAGGGCAATAAATATGATGCCAAATCCCATGAGCAAATAAAAAGAAACTAGCTGAAATACCCAGGGAAACCAGGGAAAACTACTATGCATGCCTTCTAATGCTGCAACTGAATGTTGCATGTTCTGAGCTTAAGTTGAGCAAATTTTCCTATTTGTGCCCTCCTCAAAACTAATGAGTTTCCGCCCATCCAGCTTATTTTTGACCTGCCACTAAATTGGGCCAGAAATTGAACAACCTTCACTTACAAAACTTATCTCTCCGACAGACACTTACAATACTCACACTTGACTCTTATTTTCCGTTACAAAGAGGTTCAGGAAAGATGCTTCCTTGACACCAAAATTCTTCAGGAATCCCCCAATTTCCTGAATAAGTCTTATTAGAAATTAGCAAACCCTCAGAAAACCACAGTCTTCTAAATGTGCAAGGTTTCCATTGTTTCCTAATTACGTCTCGAAGGGATAGGAACCAATGAGCATGAACTAGGATCAGTACTCCACATAATGTGAATAGGCACAACAGATTGCACTGGGATTATCTTATTCTTTGTATTCATTACATTTGTGGTATTTCAATAATACCGTTGTCTGCTCAAAAATCCAACTTTTTTTGCTTGCGAATTTAGCCTGGAGGGTGTAAACTTTGGCAAGTTACCAACCAAGACTGCACCAACTACAATAGTAGACATCGTTAGTGGTTCAGAAGTCATGTAAAATGTTGATCATTCTTGCTCATGAATTACTGGTGCTTTCTTTTCATTTTTCTGCGATTAGTAAATCCATTAGATTTTTGGTAAATATGTGTTCAGCTTCAGTGGAAGGAGTATATAATTGTTTAGAAATAATTGGTTTATTGTCAGAATTAGATGAATGTTCACTGGTACTATTGAAGGATGTGTGTTAGAGAAATGCATTGAATGCTGAGTGAAAGAGGATTACTCATTATTTGGAAACACCGTTGCTTCTAGCAAAGAAAGTTCAGTGAAACAGTCTGTGCAGCTCCCTGAAATGTAAAGATTTCTTTCATTGACTGTCGAATAAAGGTGAAATTGAGGTGCACTAATTGCATGCACTCCAATGCTAACTCTGGTTGGTTCCTGGCATCACTTACCTTGGACATCTTCAGGCATTTAGACGATTCTCTTAATGTAGTCTTTGATCCAGCTGCAGACAGTGATCTCAATGCAACCACCCAGAACATATATCTGAGGTTACTAATGGCATGTGAGAGAGAAAATAAAGAGATTGGTGAGTACATTCAGGACTCAGATTTTGATGATATTCCATCTGAATAATCTTCAACACAGTTCAGAGGAAAGGTTTTTGACTATTTTAATGCATTGCAGCATCTCTTCCACACCAGTAAAGCAAGTCCAAACCAAATTCCCTCATACCTTTTGGCAGTTATTAGTAAATAAACCATGGAACCCAGTTATTTGGTGCAAATATACCTCCCTACCTCTAGTCAACATTTCCCCACATGGGACAATTTTGTCTCAACATCTACTTTGTCAACATTTAGTTTCTTTTCCTAATTACTCACTGTACCTGCTTGTTAACATTTTAGACTGAATTGCAACCAGCCAATGGAAAAAAGGCTGAAAGATAGGAGAGGTTGTAAAATTGAACCAGTAAACAACTGAGGGAATTCCTGAAGAAGAGTCATATTTAACTCAAAACATTAATTCACTTTCTTCCTCTGCAGATGATGCCAAATCTGTTGTATGTTTTAAGGCTTTTCTGTTTTTATTTTGCCCACATTATACTCTACCTGCCAAAGATTAACCCTTCATTTAACCCATCTATATCCCTTCGCAGGCTTTGTATTCACAACATGATTTACTTTCTATCTTGGTCTCATAACAATTTGGGTGTGACACACTGATCTTTCATTCTAGCAATTCATATGGATAAAAAACATTAAAGGTTCCAGCTTTGATCCCTGTTGTCCCCCAATAAGTATAGTTAATAACCTGAAAGTTACCCATTTAGCCCAACTCTCTGCTTTCTGTTTGTTATCCTATACACTATCCAAGCTACTATACACTATCCAAAACCACAAACTCTTACTGTGTCATCACTTTCTGCGTTATTATCAAATCATTGAATGCCTATATTTACTGGTTTTCTTTTATCTGTTCTGCTTATGAGATCTCAAGCAACGAATAAATTTGGCAAAAACACAATTTCTCTTTTATAAAACACTGTGGACTCTGCCTGATGGTGTTATAATTTTCTAAATTTCTGGCTACTACTTCTTTAATAATTGGTCCCAGCATTCACCCAATGACAGGCATTAGGTTAACAACCTTATTAATTCCTGCGATAACAAGGTGTAGAGCTGGATGAACACAGCAGGCCAAGCAGCATCAGAGGAGCAGGAAAGCTGAAACGTCAGCTTTCCTGCTCCTCTGATGTTGCTTGGCCTGCTGT
>NC_063332.1:131824847-131836049 GCF_021869965.1 Rhincodon typus | reverse complement strand
AATGGAGCCATATAGACTGAGAACATTCCCTGTTTGATCTTTGATCTGTGCTATACGACACTAATTGGACAGCAAATAGAATGATACAGTGGTCACTGTGCAATGACCTGTCCAGGGATTTTGGGATGTATGTGGATATTAGTGAGGATTGAATCAGGTATGGCTGGAACACTGCCAATGAAAACCTGTAATTACTTGTTGCCTGGGTTCAGTCCTGAACTATGACCTTTGGGTGGGATACTGAAAGTTGGTTTTTGAAACAAAATACGCCAGCAATAGGAGACAGAGTCAGCTTTGATGTTACAAAGTTGACTGCATCATTGTACAAGCACCACTAATTCAGACTGACCGTAAACTGAACAATATGTTCTATCAGAAAGGTAAAATGATTAAATTCCATTCATAGGTGTCCTGGGTTAAAGGATTTAGGGAAACTATGAACAGGAGTGCTTCCTGCTCAAGTCCAAGACATCATTCATAAAAGAATTTTCAGTGATCTTTAGAATTTGTCAGTTCTCCAGCAACCTTTTAATTTTTGAATGCTTAGTAATTTTAGTAATGCTTGGTGGAAAGTCACTTATAACTATCAGAATCACAGGCCAGTGTATCAATATACCTAATGTGAGAATTTAGAAACTAAATTTATTTTTTTTCTCTAAGATAAGACACTTGTTCACTATGAGTGTTTTGGTATTGTGGTCAACTAGGAGCCAATCTGCAGCCAACAGAACATTTCATAATAAGAATAATTAGATCAATATTTATATCGTAACTATGCTGAGATATAGGCCACCAAAATTTAATTAATGATCCTGCACTTTACACTCGACCTATTGAAAACTTAAATATCATATATCCATATATTTAAAATGACAAGACAACAAAATGGCTAACAACTCTTTTTTTGACTTTTAGAATCATTTGATTATTGATATAAAAATGAGGAATTGAAAGGATCCAAAGCTAAAACATACTACTGGTGATATTATGGCTGAAGGTCTAAATCCTCTGTCAAAGTAGTGAAGGGTAGGTGTTATTAGGAGCACAGTAAATAATCAGACATTAAAATCATTGCAATACATTCAAGCTTAAGTGTCTTCCATTGTATAATTTAATGTGTTTTGCATCTAACCAGACTAAAGTTGCTAGTGTTAAGAAATGGTGTTTTGTAAGCTATAGTAATCCTACTATATTGTGTACAAAGCTTTCATTTTACTTTAATTGAACATCAAATCTTCAAATTAAGATCCTTTGTGAATCATATTACATTACCCAACGTTCAATCTACGTATTTTAGTTTCATATTTCATTGTCGCTTACTTTATTTTAATTTTAATATAGATTAGAGTGAAAATAAAGTTTTGATTTATAAATAAATACCTGTAAACCATATAAAACTATCTAAGGATCTATAAATCATTCAAATGACATATACTTTTTCTGATGGTCAATTATGTCTAATAAGCAATGTATTTGCATTTTCTTTTAGAATGTCACCTTGGAAATTCCATTGTATCAGAATTTTCTCTGCAGGGATGAGAGTTCCATTTTGGCTTCTGATATAGTGAGATTGCAGGATGGCTGTCTGACAGCTCTGCTTGGCCTCAGTACCAGTGGAGTAGGGCTGTGGAAAGAATCATCAGTCATAGCTCCTACAGCAAATCATTGATCTTTATACTGAACTGCACGAGGAGGCTGGATGAACATAGAGCTGAACTCAGCTGTGATGGTTTACACATGTCAATCTTCGTTCTCTGATACAGGCAGAATATCAATGTCAATGAAGCACAGAAGTAATTAAACTTGTAGCTTGCTGACATCTTAGGAATAGGTAACAATTTCTTGGCAGAATTTCCATTTGAATTTGAAAATGATCATTGTATGACTTGCAGAACCATTCCAAACGATCTTAACAAGTCATCTGAGATTATGGTCAGCTCCTAATCAGTTGCAACAATACTGAGAATCCCCTCCTACTCACTAGTGTTCACATCTGTTCACGTATCAGTTTTGCAATCTGATTCCTGTTTTACATAAAATTACTCTCCCTGCTTATAGCAGAGAATAACTTCAGTAATGAACCATATTACTCCCTTCTTCACGCCAATAGGGCAGTAAATGGATTTTAAAAAAGGAGGATCTGTGATGACAGGTCATACTAGCACAAGGAAGTCTCCAAAGCAGATCTTGAAGTAGATTGAAAACATTTGGGAGGAAAAATGCAACAGGTCACAGTAACCTTGATCTCTGCTTTGTTTTTGAAGATGATAATGGCACCTACATGTGGGATGTGCTGTTCAAAATGGGATTTGGGGAGGGAATCTGCAATTGGATCCAACTTCTCTACACCAAGATCGTTAGTGCAGTCTCAATCAATAGGTGGGAATCAGAAGGTTTTCTGATCAGATCTGCAGTCAGGCAGGACTGCCCACTCTCTCCTGCCTTGTTTGTGTGCTTTATAGAGCCTCTTGTTGAGACCATCTTAACTGGCCCCAGGAACCGAGGTAAATCGAGGCAAGAGCAAGGCCGTGTTCTTTGGGAACTGGGCTGACCAATTCTTTATCTTCTACAACATTAGAACAGATTACCTGAAGGTGCTGGGAAAATGGTTTGGAGGGCTGGGGTGTGTGCAAAAACTTGGGAGGAGCATATCGCCAAGGTGAGACAGAAACTGGGCTTTTGGGAACAACGATCCCTCTCCATTTTGGGTAAAAACCTGGTCATTGGATGTAAAGCACTCTCTATCACTGTTGTTGTATGTGGCACAGGTCCATTCCCTTAACCTGCACCATTGCAGTCACCCAAGCCATCTTCCACTTCATCTGGAGGTCTAAGATGGACCATGTCCTCAGGGATACCATGTACAAAACTCTGGAATGTACCCAATGCTGCCCTCATCTTGATGGCCACCTTTGCGTGTGACTGCATTAAGCTGTGCTAGACTCTTGGAATGCAAACACTAAGTGTCACTATGTATTGAGGTTCCACCTGTCCCTGGTGTTGCAAAGGATGGCTGGCCTTTTTGCTGGGGAACGCTCGAAGTAGTTGGACCATTCTGTACCACCTGTCGTTCATGGAGAAATTTGCAAAGAGAAACACCTTTGACCACATGTCCATCAGGAAATGGTCAGCACGGAGCGTCCTTGAAACCCTGAGGGAAAAAGAGAGAGTGAATCCCGTTGGGTCATTCCCTGAGCAGACTGTCAAAGTCATTTGGCAGAATGCCTCACAACCAGAACTTTCCAACAAGCACCAAGCCATCACACCTGTGAGATCATTCTATGCCTTGTATTCTCTCTGCCACCGCACGCTGCCCTCAAAGCAGCTGCGGGCGATAGAGACTATCACACATGTCCTGCTGGAATGTTCTTTTGCAAAGGAAGCCTGGAGAAAGATGCAGTGGTTTTTGTCGAGGCTCATCCCAAGGAGCTCCGTGACTCAGGACTCTGTGCTCTATGGTTTTTTCCCTGTGACGCACACCGAGACAAACATCAACTGCACCTGGAGGGCCGTCAGCTTGGTGAAAGCTGCTCTTTGGTCTGTCTGAAACTTGTTGGTCTTTGAGAGCAAGCAGTTGACCTCGACCAGGTGTGCAGACTGGCACATTCCAATGTCCAAGACTATGTGAAGGGTCTGATGAAGGGTCTATGCCCGAAATGTCAGCCTTCCTGCTCCTATGATGCTGCTTGGCCTGCTGTGTTCATCCAGCTCTACACCTTGTTATCTCAGATTTTCCAGCATCTGCAGTTCCTGCTATCTCTGGTCCAAGACTATGTAGTGAGGGACATACTAAAGCTTGGGGCTGCCATCAAAGCGCAGTGGGGAAAGCACACCATCTAAGGTCTTTTTACCAAAGTTAAATGGAGGTCCAATCAGTTATCAGACCCTCCTGGTGCCTTACATGTATGTAAATACTGTCTGTTACAAATAAGAAATGCTTGGGTTTGTTTGTCCTACAAATGTAAAGACTGTGTAGAAAATCAAACTGCTGTGGTGACTACATACGTAAATAAAGATTTTTGTGAATAAAGTATATTTTTAAAATTAAAAAAAAATGCAACTTCCAGTGAGTCCGTTAATGCTCAAATATGGAAGTTGTGGTGGGCCTGAACAGGTTCAATGAGAGGCCACCCTGCTGAGTACTATCGATGTGATAACTTAAGCCGATTGCCCTGCATAGATTTGAGAATTTGTATGAATTATTTAGGGTTGTATCTCAGCAGACGTAGATCGTGCTCAGGATTGCATTGCTATCAATCAACAGGAATTGAAAACTCACTCTCATCTCTGCACCTTTGTCTCTGGTCGTATGTCAGCAACCTTCAAATCTTGGCATCAGTGGCTTCCCTTGTTCCCAAAGCCCTGCCCAAATCTGCTAGCAGACCTAGCACCACCTCTTTGGCACTGGCCAGCAACCACCAGACATCTGGCTGCAGTTGGTAAGTTGGAAAAAAAATTGTCTAACTGGAAGAGTTGAATTCTGTTGCCAATTGGAAATTGGAGCCAATTGATAGCAGTCATTGCTTGTTGTTGACAGCTGGTTTTGCTTATTCCAGTTGTCACCTGTTGCATTCTGGTCATCTCATTTGTCTCCAGTTGAGCTCATCATGTGAAAGAGAAAAATAGTAAACCCATTCCCAATACCCCAGACAGGGCTTGTACATCGGCAAGATGATGTGGGCTCATTCAAAGACAGAAACATACGAATTAGGAGCAGGAGTAGGTCACTCAGCCCCCACATCTACTCTGCAGTTCAAGAAGATAATGGCTAAATCCACATTTCAGTTTATCCTGATATCCCAACCCCTCACTGCTTTTCAAAAATATATCTTCCACTGTCTTAAAAGTATTCAAAGGCTCTGCTTCCATTTCCTATTATGGAAGAGAGTTCCAAAATCAAAGACCCACTGTGTGAAAACATTTCACCTTATTACCGCCTTCACTATTAAACAGTGGTCTCTAGACTTGGATTTTCATGCAAGACAAAACATTCTTTCCACATGCATCTTGACGAATTACATTGATCCTGTCATCTCTAACTCTTCCAAACTCCAGTGGACACAAATTTAGCAATGTTCAAACTGTGATGGCCAAGAAGGCACAACAATGCCTCTTTGTCCTCAGAGGCTAAGGAAATTTGGCATGTCCATGAGGACCCTCACCACCTTTTACAGATGCACCATAGAAAGCTTTCTGTCTGGATGCATCACAGTTTGGTATGTCAACTGCTCTGCCCAGGACTGCAAAAAACTACAAAAAGTTGCAAACACAGCCCAGACCATCAAGCAAGCCAATCTTCAATCCATTGATTCCATCTGCACTTCTCACTGCCAATGGCAGCCAATGTCATCAAAGATACCTTCCATCCCGGTTATAATCTCTTCCAACCTCTGCCCTCAGGCAGAAGATACGAAAGCTTAAATACATACCAAGAGGGTTCAAGAACAGCTTCTTCTCACTGTTATTAGACTTCTGGATGGTCCTCTCAAATTTCAAATCTAATATTGATCTTGCCTTTTGTGCACCTTTTTTACAGCCATAAAATTGTATTCCTCACTCTATTCAATCACCCTATGATCTTTGTATGGTATGATCTGCCTGTGTACATACAAAACAAAACTTTTCACCGTACTTAAGTACATGTGACAATAATAAATCAAATCAAACGACTTTCTCATTCCAGTTTATAAGATCTTCTTTGAACTGTTACCAATATATTTACAACATTCCGTAAATGAAGAGACGATAACTTACACAGTACTCATGTTGAGGTCTCACTTGAATCCTTGGTCCCACCTATACTGGAGAAGAGTCAGAGGGGCTAGCAGTTGGAACAGAGTTGAGGGTGACTAAAGTGCAGTTGTGAACCTAGGGTTGCTTGGGTTAGGGAAGACAGCCAAATTGAAAGGATGAAGGTGGAGGTGGGCAGATCTGTAGTGCTAGGGGAGGAAACTGGTGGCAGTGCAGGATGGAGTGAAATGGATGCGGGAAATGCCTAGAGGGAGTGGGCATGCAGACCTGGGTTGAGCAGGCGTGTAATCTCAGTTTAGTGCAGAAGATGGGGAGGAGCAGAGCCAGATATCCTGGGGTAGTGCATCACCATGGTTGTCCAGGGGTTGTACCTGGGATAACAAGGGGGTCTGTTGAAGTGATGGAGCAGGAAGGGGTTGTCAGTACTGGGAGTGCCCACTTTGAGGTCTGCGTGCGTGGGGATGCAGAGGAATGGACGACAGGACAGCAAATGGGGCTGTAGTTGCAGTTATCACCAAATCAAACAAATAAGGAACCAGAAGCCATTGAAAGAAGATTAGGAACGTGGTCCGGGACCAGAAAGGACAACGCCATTTGCTGTTTCCAGATGATTGCCTTGAGTTAGGAGGATGAGTAGAATGGAGGCAGGCGTGGATGATGGACTACATGGCATTGGAATACGTAACATCCAATCACATAACATTAATTTGTTTATTTTCAGTTGGGTATAACTTGCAGGACCTGCATTCAGTGCCGATTCCTAATAGGCTCTTCAGAACGTGGTGATGCACCATAAAGCTATGGAATCCCAAAATTTTGACCCAATGGCCATGAAGAAACATTATGTTTCCAAGTCAATGGCATGTGACTTGAGGAGAACTTGCAGGTGATGCTGTTCTCATGTGCCTCCTTCCATTTTTCTTTTCATTAATACATATCGTGGGTTTGTGTCATTTGCTGCCATTATCTACTAGTAGTGGAGAGAGTGAATGTTTAAATTGGTGGTTAGAGTTCCAATCAAATCTTTTGCCTTCTCTTAGATGCTGCTTAATATCTTCCTGCATTCCTCCAGGTAAGTAGAGAATATTCCATCACACTTCTGATTTGGTTTTATGAACAGTAGAAAGTATTCAATATTCAAGAAAAGTTAATCTTTACAGAATACTGAGCCTCAAATTCCACTGGCAGATATAACATTTATGGAATGTGTTCAATTAGGTTTCTGGTCAATGGTGTTTCCCTGCCATTTTGTGCCAAGGCTGTAATGAGGTTTGGAACTGAGTGATCCTGATGGAATCAACTAGAGGAGAGGTTGAAACTCCATAGGATTCCATAAGTGATTTTAATAACATTTTCTCTTATTATGGTTATAATGGAAACAAAATGAAGGATCATGAACTTGAAATGGTTGGAGAGCTGCTGACTTGATTTTGGGTGAGCATGACATGTTCAAACAAACTGAGAGCAACAGGATATTGGCCATCAGGCAAATCTGAAGGCATAATATTTTAAGAAGTAAGGTAATGAACTATTTTGTCATCTTTAATATGGGATGCATTTATTATAGACAAAAATTATAATACTCAACATGACCTCTCACTGCCTAGCAGATATAATCTTTCAATTTTGTCCTTTGGGTTGGCTAGACTCCAATAAATCCAATAGTAAAATATTTAACAATACTTGCTCTGGTACAAATCAAAACAGTCTGCCATGGATTTCATTTAAAGTAGTGCTAAATTCTAATTAGTGTTAATGACCGCAAGACTGTCAATATTGTAATTTGACTTAATTTGGCAATTAAAGACTATAGAATATACATACAGACTGTGTTATTTGCTACTAATTAGCTGTAGATTATCACTTGACAAACATGTAATGATTACTTGGCAAATGTTATTCCTTTAATATGACTGTTATCATGCAGCAACAGTGCCATTTGCAGTGTGCGTTGAAGTCTGTTATAAAATCAAGCAATGATAAAAGAATTGAACCCAGTTGAATAAATTATCCAGGAAGCCCTCTGCTGATTTATTGAAGCTGTTTGTTGCACTAAAAATGTGATTTATCCAACAATCATACACTTTAAGAAAAGCAGCAATGTGAGAAATTAGTATTAAATCATTGAATTATCATTTAGATATTCATTATATATAACATGTAAATGAAAATGTTAAAATCTGCTTTAGGTTCACACTTGCAACTTGATAGGTGAGTTGTGCTGTGGAGTCAAATTGGCATCCATAACTTGCTTAGGTTAATCTGAAAAAACATGCGGGTGACTTTGCTATGATCCTTGGGTCTTTGTGGAAGCTCAGTCATTGCACAAGTTCAAACAGAGATTGATAATCTCTAGAATCATAGAGTCATGCAGCCTTCGGTCCAACTTGTCCATGCTGACCATGTATCCTAAACTGACCTAGTCCCATCTGCCTGCATTTGCCCCATATCCCTCTAATCCCTTCCTATCTATGTACCTGTCCAAATGTCTTTTAAATGTTGTAATTGTACCTGCGTCTACCACTTCCTCTGGCAGCTCATTCCATACACACACTACCCTCTGTGTGATAAAGTTGTCCCTCAGGTTCTTTTTAAACCTCTCCCTTCTCACCTTAAACCTATGCCCTCTAGTATTGGACTTTAGATACTTACGGCCATCAAGCAATGGGAAAAGTGTGGGAAAACGATGTTGAGGTAGATGATCATCCATGGTCTAGAATGATGGAATAGGTTCAAAGGGCTGAATGGCCTACAGCTACCTTTACATTCCCATGTTTCCATTCAGGACAATTGTTTTGTGTGTCATGAGAATTGCATCTGGTTTAGGCCATTCAGGAATTAAGGCCCCAGTGAATTGAAAAATGTGGGCCTGGATCTGATCCAAGTTTGATTTTTATGTGATTACTCAGCTCTCGTACATGAAAATGTTTTTCATTTAACACATTTCAAATCTGTTTCACTAATGTATTTAATTATACAGAAGCACAGGAGAAAATATAATCAAAATCTTTGAACTGCATTTTTAGATGCTGCCAAGTCTTGGAAAAAGAGGACACAGTGCTCAAAAATATGAGCGTTGGACAATATTCCTGTTTTACAACTCCACTGCTCGTGTTGAGCAGATTCACCAGGACATGGGGAGGGTAGGATTGCAATTCCATTCAATTCCACATTATGGCTAATTAAGAATCATGGAGAGTTCATTAGGAACATTTTAATTGCGGTATTTGAGAGTTTAATCAGTCTGCAAGGGACACATGCACCGTCTGGGCAAATTAGGTGAAAAGAGAATCAGAAACCTGTCATAACCACCTCAGGAAATTGTTGTGGAGGTAGAAAAGTTTCGGCAGCTCAGAGAGAATTGGGAGACAAGTGCTTTTGGAACTGTGCACGTGAGAGGGAGCGTGAGCTGAAACTCTCTAACTCAGCAGGCGATTGTCAATCTTCTGATGTTGTGAGAACATAAGAGCAGGGGGCAGGACAACTGAACAACTGGATGACAACAAAAATGGCTACAGCGAAGAGATAGGGTATGACACAGAGTTTGGGCACAATGGTGGAGTGATAGCACAGGACGGATGCCTACACAAAGGGTCAAAGAGAGGAACAAGGGACTGGTAAGAGATAGAAACCATACCCTCCATGTAGGATCCTTTGGTGAAGAGGGAGCTACCTGGAGATATCAGTGACCCAGTGCCACATGTGACTGTCACTCTCTAGGCAGGGATGACCGATAGTTGCGGCCTTGTCACCAAGGACCCCGGGTTTCGCAGCACTGACCACCATACCCTGACATGTTAAAGTTGCGATGGTCTTGAACCTCTTCATTACTGATATTTTCCAAGGATTAGCAGTGGACCAGTTGGCATTTTGCAAACAACTGCACACTGCAGTATCGCACACATAACTAATGCCCTAGAGCAGAATGATGCTTTCATTTTAAAACAGATAAAGCTTAACAGACACAAAGGGCAATAGGGTTTATCACCTTTGTTGGATTTCCATAGGTATAGAGAAGTATTTGATTGCACCAATGTGGTCACCAAAACACTGGCTGACAAGCCAATCAGAGCTATCAAAACCTTTGGGCCAAATCACTTGGTCTGGTCAGTTCCTCCCTGAAATTTAAAAGATAGACTAGAAGGATAGTTTGAGCTTTCATTTGCCAATATTTCTTCAGTTAGTTTTTGTGGTCATGTTACCTCATGTCCAAAGATCTGTTCAGAAGGACGAAATCCTGTGAACTCATTGGGAGTATCCCCAATAGCAAATAGTAACAAAGGAATTCCTTTATCCCAATCATGGTCTTCAAAGTTTAATATCATCTTTCCAAAGCTTCATGAGATTGTGGGTGTTGTTTTGTTCCCAAATTAGTCATAATTTCTTTAAGTATTTTCATAATAAAATTTTACTTTGATCTGATCCTATGTATTTGGGCAATCCATATCTTGCAAAAAATTGAATTAACATTTCCACTGCCACATTGGCAATAATTTCCCCAAAAGGGGCTACTTCAAGAAATCTTGCAGAAGAAGATATTGATTCCCATTCCTGGTCCTAGGCAGGAGTCTTACACAATCTATTAAGATATTACTAAACTGTTCTTCAAAAGCTGATATGAGGATGAAAGTTTAACTAATCAGTGGAGTTTCACATCGGTGAGCTGGCAAAATTTGACCACATCTTTATGACAAAGTAAAAGGTTGGAACTAAAAAAAGGTTTTGATATTTTAGGCTGCGTTTTCCAAATACTTAAGTGACCTGTCTTTGGAATTTTGTGATCCACTCGTAAAATTTTGTTATGATACTCAAGTGGAACTATCACCTTATGAGCCTTTGCCATTCCTCTATGACTGTTATCTAAGATTGTCTCTTTCCTCATTTGTATTTTGTCTTTCAAATAATAATACCTGAGTACTGTTTTTGATTTAACTTCTGAGCATGCTGTTTAGTATAACTCTTAATTCTGAAAATTTGCATTTCAACTAAAGAAGATGGACTAAATATGTTAGCTAGATTCTCTTTACCTTCATCCTTATCAGTTATGCCATTGGAAGTTGTACCTGATATCTAAATTACCTAATTACCTCTCTGTTTCATAGAATCCTTTCCTTCCTGTCTAATTCTATGGGCCTGAGATCTAGCCACAACACAGTCAGGAAACAATCCAGGTTATTGCTCCTGGCAAATTTTGGTTTCTTTTACTTCCGTCGGTTGTTCCATTACCATTCTTGGTGGGGTCAACCTTCTTGAATGTGCCAGGTCATTTCCCAAAATGAAATCATCTCCTCCTACAGGGGTAAAAAGGTGTCGAGCTGGATGAACACAACAGGCCAAGCAGCATCAGAGGAGCAGGAAGGCTGACGTTTCTGGCCTAGACACTTCTTCAGCAATGCATTTCTGAAGAAGGGTCTAGGCCCGAAATGTCAGCCTTCCTGCTCCTCTGATGCT
>NC_063332.1:131680969-131824447 GCF_021869965.1 Rhincodon typus | reverse complement strand
CAGGAAGGCTGACATTTCGGGCCTAGACCCTTCTTCAGAAATGCATTGCTGAAGAAGTGTCTAGGCCAGAAACGTCAGCCTTCCTGCTCCTCTGATGCTGCTTGGCCTGCTGTATTCATCCAGCTCTACACCTTGTTATCTCAGATTCTCCAGCATCTGCAGTTCCTACTATCCTTCTATAGGGATTTGGTCCACTAATTCCATAATAAATTCTTCATTTACCAGGTCATTCTTCAATAAAATTCCATCTTATAAGACTATTTTGTAAATTCCATGTATACTTAAATTGAATATTGTCTCCCTCATTAATCCCTCTGAAAGATAATAGCATCATCATCCAACAAGTAACTGACTTGCTCCAATGCCTCTCAATATTTTTACTGGCTTGTCTCCTCGATTCAAACCAGAAGAAATACCTCCCCTTTTGAGATAATATACTCAAACTCCCAATAGTCTGATTCTCCCTGTCAAAATTCAAAGAATAATTTTCATGTCAGTTCTGAGCCATCACTCCCTTTCAAATACATTTTAAGGAAACATGTTACCTTTGTAGCATTGCTACCATTTTAATACCTATTTCCTTTTCTGATACTCCTTTTCTGAAGATTTCATACACGTTCCTATGACATCAGTTTGGTCTAACATTTAACTTCCAACAATTGGTTTTGGTATATCTAGTTTTATTTCATTGGATTTCTTTATATCACTATTTGGTTGCAGCCTTTCTACTGTATTATGTTAGTGTTCTTCAGTCAGTTCTCTAAAACTAGTGTCACTTCCATCCAATGATTATTTATTCCTCCAAGTTCCTTGTGGATTTCCATCTAACAATCTCTCCTGTTTGTGTGAAATGTCGTAGGTATGTCAGAACTGCTGCTTTTCTGATCATTGTTACTTGATTCTCACCCACATAGGTTTTTAAGTTTACAGGAATGCTCTTTCTAAATTCTTCCATGATCATAACTTCCCTTACACTCCAAAATGTTTCACTAATTTGAGTGATCAAAACCACAAATCCCCCAGCACTTCTTTTTCCCCTGTAATTTCTACAAATTTCTAATTAGGTTCCTTTCTTTTCTTATAAAATTTAATTGGTAAGCTTCAGGCAGCACCTCATAGGTTGTTTCAGAGATAGTAGGAACTGCTGATGCTGGAGAATCTGAGATAACAAGGTGTAGATCAGAGATAGTAGGAACTGCTTTGTTCATCCAGCTCTACACCTTGTTACCTCATAGGTTGGGCCTTTTTGATAGCTTCGTATTCTGCAAGAGACTGGTGCACACAGTCATAGTGGTACTGGTCAAAACACTCTAACATTAAAGTTGAAATGTTTTTGGCCATTTCATCTGTCCAGCTACCTTCTTAATTTAGTTAAAATACCTTTTGACTCAGCAAACGTATGCACAAATGTAGGTTCTTAGTTACATTGAATCCCTCTTTGGAATCAGAGTCATCCTCTGAGCTATTACTGCCTCCTTCCTTCATTACTTTAAGCTTTTCTTCAATTCATGTCCTCCAAGATTCTGATCTATTGAAAGTTCAAATTATTTTTCTCTCTTGGCTTTTCTTTCTCTTCCTTTTCCATTTCAAGCTTTCTTAACTCTTAGTCCTTTTCCATTTGTCCCTGCTTTGGGCTGTCCTTTAATTCAAGTATTTTCATTTCTAACAGTATCTTAACTAATTCCAGCAAGGGCATCCCAGTTTCATGTTTCACTTCTTCAAATTCTAAATTATGGCAAATTTCTTGAAGTAGCTCATCCTTATGTGATCTGCATTTTCCTCTACCTTCAATTTAACTGCCAACCCTTTTAGGTTAATTTGTAACACTTAATTTATGAGGAAAGATGGGAGAAGTTGAGACTGTTTTCCTTGGAGAGAAGAAGGCTAAGAGAAGATTTATTAGAAACTTTCAAAATCACAAGGGGTCTGGCCAGAACAGATTGAGTGAAACTGTTCCCATTAATAAAAGGATTGCACACCAGAGCACATAGTTTTAAAGTGATTTACAAGAGATGCAAATGGAGGTGAGAAAGAATCATTTTCGCATAGCTAGTAGTTAGGATATGGAAATGTACTGCCTGTAAGTGGAATGGAGACAGATTCAATGAGGCATGCAAGACAATACTGGATTATTATATAAATAGACATGATGTCAAGGTTACAGGAAATAACAGGAGGTTGGTACTAAATTAAAATGTTCAGAGAGCTGGCACAGGCATGATGGGCCAAATGCCCTCTTTCTGCAGTCTGGCCCTGAGAAGCAACAAACTACTCCCAATGTCGAGATAGGATTTGTCGTCTGATTCTGCCACAAATCTCACCATAGCCCACATTGCACAGATCCCTGTAAAATTCTGCATGTTGATTCATATTCAGTTCAGCTTCATTTTGAAATATACATCACCAATAGTGTGGAAGAAACTGTTACTTATATGGACCACAAGCCTTTTATTTTCTTGGAAAAGCTTCTTGGGACAACAACTTATAAATATTTTGGCTAAGTGTAATTCTCCAACCGTATAGTTTGAAAATCATTCAAGTGCTTGGAAAGAAAAATGTTGCGGAGGATATTCTATTGAGAACATATCTGAAGGACATTGAGTGATGTGTGTCCATGGACTAATATAACATATTGTTGCCGTGTAGTTCATTATATATTTAATTTTAATATGTTGTGATGGGCGATGTGCCCAGGCAGTCGCTTGCAAAGGAGTTCTGTAGTTTCGAGTTTGTGATGCTCCCTTTTAGGGTGGCACGGTGGCTCAGTGGTTAGCACTGTTGCCTCACAGCACCAGAAACCCGGATTCGATTCCACCCTTGGGTGACTGTCTGAGTAGAGTTTGCACATTCTCCCCGTGTTTGCGTGGATTTCCTCTGGGTGCTCCAGTTTCCTCCCACAGTCCAAAGATGTGCAGGCTAGGTGGATTGGACGTGCTAAATTGCCCATAGTGTTCAGGGATGTGTAGATTAGGTGGGTTATAGGGGGATGGGTCTGGGTGGGATGCTCTGAGGGTCAGTGTGAACTTGTTGGGCCAAAGGGCCTGTTTCCACACTGTAGGGATCTTATGAAAAATGAAATGTCACTGACATTAATGTGACATAGAAATATTGTTAAAATTCTTTTCTGATGGATAATGAAAATGCGACTTAGGATACATTTTCACTGTTCTTTCAGAGGTGTAAGGTGTGTAATTTATATATATGTATTTTAATATCATTTATTTTAGAGTTTGGACTTTGAACTAATGTCATGTGGGATTTGGTTTGTATGAGTTTAAAGAATAATTTGTCAGTGTATCTGGGGCCAACTTTTTTTTAAAATCTGCATGCAAGACGAACTGTGTCTGAAGTTATAATAGGAATTTGTTTGCAATGATGAGACAGGGTAAACATTGAAAATTATTAGTTTGCTATTGGTTTAGAACAGTCACAAAAGTCCTGGTGGAAGTTTGATGTAAGCAATGGTTTGTCCTGGAGAAAGTAGTTAGTTTAGGAATAATTAAGAAATAGGTTGCCTCATTGTAAGCATTTAGTTAGGAAGATCAAGGCCAGAAATATTTAGTTATAACGCTTGAGGTGTTATTTTAAGGTCAGAAAGTTTAAGCTCAGTGAGTGACTAATCAAGAGAAAGTTTATAAAACTCTCATGAGCGAGAATTGGAAGAAACAAATAAGTTAAAGCTATAGATGGCATAGAGAAGGGAACTCTCTCTTTAAGAACGATAAAACAAATGTTTTAGGATAAGTGGGATTTATTTTACCCTGCATTTTTAAACTTTTCAAATTATGTTATGTGTAATTAGTTTAGCTGATTCCATTTTATCTTCATTTCTTTTGCATTAAAAGAACTTCAGTTTAATTGTTTTTTATTGTGTGCTTGTGTTTTAGTATAGGTCACCATGATAAATTAAAAAATAACTTTGATCTAATAAGCCAGATTTCAATCTGTGTTCTGACTTGTCCAATAAGTCCAGTGTTGCCCTTCACTGTACAAGTAGTGGGAAAGCAAACACAAACCGATGTGTCTCAGGCTACAGAGGTGGCATTGCCAATATTGCATTGTGCACACAAGTGCACATTCTTACATACATCATTGTTTAAGAACAGCTTACCATATTTAACCATCTTACAACCATGTCTGAATGAGTACTACTGTTTTCCCAATGCTCAGGGTAGCCCAGCATTTTCTCATTATGCAATGTGGGACCATCAAATACACGAAAGACTTCGAATAGTTCAAAACATTCATTTTCTTTTGAGTAACAGCAAAAGCAAATGAAAACCAAAAAGAAACTGCATTAATCTCTTAGAACAGAAATGGACTGTTTGTCTTTCAAGCACCAACAAATTTACTGTCTATGAGTGATCGCTGGAATCAGATGTTGATTCTATTCTGACTAGCTTGTTGAGCTTAACATTGCTGCACTGTATCAAGCTGAAGGTGATGTTCCACCTGCTGAATTTCCTCATTTTCCTTCATGGAAGACAGCACCGACTCTCCCAGCTCTTCAGCCTCCTTCATTATCCCTACTTGCCAGCTTCAGTTGTGCAAAGCACTGCGTTATGTGCCATTCTGCCTAGGGTGCACTGCAAGATTCCTGGGAATGAGCTAGGCATCAGGACGTCATCTTCTGCAGGCGTATTGGCTGCTGCAACATAGCCCTTGTGGAAGAATGGGCTGCATTGCATCTGCAATCAACCACAGTTAGGGGATTGTATAATGGAATCATCAGCAATGGTGGCAGAGCATAGCCCTTCTCACCTAGGAACCATCATTGTAAAGCACTTGAAAAGAACCAAGAACATGGTCACACTGTTATCAGTGGTGAATTATTGCCATTTGAAATCCAAAATCAAGCACTGGCCAGCTGACACTTCCTGCAGGATATGATCTGGAGACAAATGGATCCCTATTGACCAACTCCACCTGGATGCAAATACCAAGTCTGTGACTATGAAGTACAAACATCAGCTAATCCTTTTAAAATGCGTTTACCTACTCCTTTGAGTTGGTTATGAAAATGCAATGTTTTTCGCCTTACTCCTTACAAAGACTGGAAATCAGCCAACATTAATACAGAGAAAAATGAGAACGTTTTCAGACATTAGTCTCAAAATAATATATAGGAACTCGTTCACATGAAGGAAATCTGTAGCATATCAAAATGACCTCAAATATGTCAAGACTGCGTACTTAGTTTATGTGAATCTGCTTTCTGATAAAATTTCAATGCAGAGCTGATTTTTTAGAGCCCTTGCATCCATTTAAAGACTCTATTTAATTCTTGCAAGGTACAAGCCAGGAGAAGGTTGTTGAAGAATGCAAAGCACCTCAGTTTCTGAGGCCATTCTGGAGAAATGCAGCAAGGCAAATTTGCCCTATTTCCAATCTCAGGACAGCCTGGACACAGGAACTACATCAAACCTGCTTACTATTGCATCATGGAAATGGTCCACCAAGCAAAGGGAACCAGTTAGGATAAACAGTCTGAAGAAGAATGCTGTAGTACGGCAAACAATTTTTCATTGTTCCAAGCAGTTGGACTAATTATTTATGTCTCATTGATTTTCCTTTTACCTTCTTAAACTGTGACTGAGGCTGCTTTCTAAAACATATCTGAAAGAGTTGCTTTTATTCAGCGTTTTTACATGTCTTTCCATGGCAAGACATATTTTACCATGAGAAAAGATGAACCCATCGACCACCTTCACAGCACAGGACACTTACAAGCAAAGTGTTCCTTTATTTACATTATGATACTAATGTTTACCTTGCATTACACTCTTTATATACAGTTCAAATGTCCGACATCCCAACTTTATTCAATTTTATCTGTCGATGATATTGAGACATTTTAAAAAATTCACTCATGGGACCTGGTTGTCCCTAGTTACCCTTGAGATGTGGTACTGAGCTGCCTTCCTGAACTGCTGCAGCCCATTTAATGTGAGTGCACACTGGAATTATGTCCCTAACAGCATTATGGAGGTACCTACAATGCATGGACTACAGTGGTTGAAGTAGGCAGCTCTCCATCTCTTTCTCAAAAGCAACTAGGAACAGGCAATAAACGTTGGTTCAGTCTGCGCTGCCTACATCCCACAAGTGAATTAAAAGAAAACAATATCACTTGTAGATAAAGGCAGCACTGAGTGACAGGGACAAAATGCAAAGCAAAGGAAATCCTTTAAGTCAGTTTCACCAGGATATGCATGAAACATTGGGGTCTCAGACTATTAAAGAATAAATCAGGACTGAAAGTTGATGTCTTACAACATTATTCAGGGCTAATAGAGTCCAAATGTTCTTCAACAATCACTGTAACTCTGTCAATCACAGAGTTAGTTGATCAAGATAGCTTGGATATGCTAGAAATTATGCCTGCCTAGTCCAGTTAAAATAGTTTGATTCACTGAGCAGTTATATTAACCAAGATTTTCTGCTAGGATCTCCAGGAGAATAAACAATCTGTTCAGAGTTGCTTTCACTACCTATAAACTAACCTCATCTGAAATCAAACAAAATTTAATATTCCATATGCTTAGCATAATGCGTTTTTGTCATTTTGAGTTGTTATAGGAAGCACCGAAGGAGTTTGAAAATTCTGACAGTGATGCGTTCTGAAAATTAATTTAATGTCTCAATCTGCCTAATTTTTCTTCTAACAGCATATCAATGAGTTATGAAAGCTCAAGATATTGGAGAGGTATAAGGGAGTGGTGGATGGGTGGATGTAATGTGCAATTTCAAATATCCAATTCATACATTAGTGGGACTACATTGTTCCATGGTCTATGTCAATCAATTGTATAAGCCCACATTGGCCAAATTGTCAACATCAGATTGTGAGAGATAAGTGATCTATTTATGGGAGCAACTGATATTACTGAAACTGATGACATGTCTTAGTTCAATCATAAATTTATGTCAGCTGTAATGATCCCTTCTGGTGGCAACATTGAAGAAGTCAGATCTCAGAGTGAAACTGGCCATGTATGCCATCATTTTTGTATTTATAAATGGCTACTGTGGTGGTCAGTCATTGAACATATTCATTCAAGGCTAACAATGTATTTTTAACAAAAGAACACAAGTCTATTGTGCAAAAGTAAAAAAAAAGCAAAGATCTATGAATATAAGTCATACATATGACAATGAAGAAAGATCTTAACATAAACAGAACAAAGAAAATGAAACCATATACCAGAAATATCCTTTACAGTCACTCAATCTCAGTAAAGTATTGCTGCTGCATTCACTTCAAGATTTCTTACTCAACTGACTCTTTCTAGTCCTAATGGCCTGTATACTTCTTTCTAATCTTCACTGCTTGGACTTCTTCTCACAACCTGGAAGTTTCTACAAATTTCTCACAACTTTTTTTGTTTACAGAAATCACATTGACCTTTCCAATAAGATAACATCCCTTCTTCTGAACTCAATTTTCTTGTGGCTACTGCCCATCTATTTCTGTCAGGATCATAAAACTCAGCATTATAAACCTCCAGCAATTAACTCCACAAGTAGCTGACCAGGTCATTTAACTTAAGTCACATACTTTCTGAAAAAGCTGTCTCTATTTCACTGACCTTTGTAGAAAAACAAGTTTTCTTCATGGAACAGAAAACTAAAACCCATCTTTCCACCACTTTCATCCAACTTCCCAAATAGTAACAATATACTGCAAACTTAGATCACACAGTACTATAACTGCAGTGGAATTAAATGTTTATGCTAAGTAGGAGCAAGTTACTGCAGATGCTGGAATCTTCTACAATGGATCAGGCAGCATCCATGGAGGGAGAACAAACTATTGTTTCGAGTCTAGATGACATTAGCTTACTCTCTCTCCATGGATGCTGCCTGACCCACTGTGATTTCCAGCATTTTTTGTTTTATATATATATAGGAACAAGATGACCCATAATTAAATTGCCATCAACATACATCATACAGTAACAACAACCTCCATTGTTATAGTATCTTTAATTATAGTAAAATGTAACAAGATACATTGCAGGAGTGCCATCAAACAACATTGACGCAATCTACATAAGAAAAGGATTGTTGACCAAAAGCTTGGAAAAGAATTAGTTTGAGGTAGCATATTTAAGGAAGACAGAGAGGTTAGAGAGAAGGAGAGTTTCAGGGAAGTAATGGAATCATGGTTATGATTGTGGCAGCTGAATGCATAGTCACCAATGATAGAAGCAATAAAAATTCGGGATGGACAAGAGGCCAGAAATGAATAAACAAGGGGGATTTGGAGGGATATAGAATTGGAGGTTTGTGGCAATAGGGAGGGATGAACTCATAGAAGAAGCTGAAAATAAAGAGGACAATTTTTAAATAGACCACTGCTAGATGAGGACCTAACATGGGTCAATGAGCACAGTGGTTTTGGGAGAATGGGACTTGGCATGAGGTATTACACAAGCAGCAGAGTTTTTGATCAGATCAAATTTGTGCAGGATGCAAGGTGAGAGACCAGTGGAATGGAATAGATGTACTGAAACTGCGCAACACCTTTAAAGAGCTGGTACAAAATGTGTCTGAGTCGGCCAGGAAGATTTGTGTCTGCGACTTCACCAGAATTGTACAATTGGGCTTGATAAAAAACTTATATAACTGTTAAACTACATTCATTTACGTTAAAAATAGTTCACATGGCCAATATCATTAATATATTTTTGTTGGAAAATAGTTTATAAATGGAAAATAGAGCTTTGCTGTGGTGAACAGAGCTTACAGGAATTAAAAATGGAGGCATGTAAGAAAGATACTGCAATAAATTTGGTGATTTTTCATCTTACTAAAGATGAGACAAATGAGATTGGCAAAGGTAGCCTGCAAGATATGTTGCTAGAGTGTGTTCAGATTATTTTCTAAGACCAGTATGTTCTAGAACCAATCATGGAGTAGGCTGTATTAGACTGACTATAGAACATAGAACATAGAACAGTACAGCACAGCACAGGCCCTTCAGCCCACGATGTTGTGCCGAACTTTTACCCTAAACCTAAGGTTTATCTAACCTCCACCCCTACCTTATACTATCATACATATGCCTATCTAATAGCCCCTAATGAGGCTGACTCCACTATCCTCTCTGGCAATGCATTCTACGCCCCGACCACTCTCTGAGTAAAGAACCTCTGACGTCTCCCCTATGTCTACCTCCACTCACTTTAAAACTATGCCCCCTTGTAATAGCTACCTCCACCCAAGGAAAATGTCTCTGGCTGTCCACTGTATCTATACCTCTGATCATTTTGTACACCTCTATCAAGTCGCCTCTCACCCTTCGTCGTTCTAAAGAGAAAAGCCCTAGCTCTCTCAACCTTTCCTCGTAAGACCTTCCCTCCATTCCAGGCAACATCCTGGTAAATCTCCTCTGCACCTTTTCCAACGTTTCCACATCTTTCCTATAATGAGGTGACCAGAACTGGACACAATACTCCAGATGTGGCCGAACCAGGGTTTTGTATAGCAAAATATATGCAATGAGACAACATTAATTAGTGACTTGATAGTAAAGGAGCCATTAGGCAACAGTGAGCAAAACATGAAAGCATTTATATTCATTAGGGGTGGGAAGCATGGATCTAAGACTGACGTAGTACACATAAGCAAGAGCAATTACAAGGGTGTAACAACAAAGGTGGCTAAAATGTGCTGGGAAAACAGACTTAAATGCAGGACAGAAGAGAATCAGTGATATATATTTAAGGTGATATTTCATAACTCTCAAAGATAGATTCCATTGAAAAAGAAAGACTCCACAAAAGGGATACATTATATGTGGCAAACTAAGGAAGTTAAGAATGGTATCAAATTGGAGGAAAAAGCATACAATGCCATTTAGATTAGTAATTCTGCATTCTTTTATGGAATATAGGCATTCCATACGGGTCAATGAACATAGTAGTGATGAGACAATGGGACTTGGCATGGGGTAGTACACAAGCAACTGACAGGAACTGGCAAGGGCAATATCTGTTGCACGTCCCCATTTGCCCACAAACTGATAGCATGCTAGGCCATTGCAGAGGGAGATTAAGAGTCAACCATGTTATTATGGGTTTGGAGTCACATGTAGGCCAGATGCCTGTTCAAGTAAGGATGCAGCTTTGCTTCCCTGAAGGACATTAGTGTATTAGTGAATAGATCAGACGATTGGATGTATTTTAAAAACTATCGAAGAATTATTTAAAAAGAAGGGAGAAATTAGAATTTGAGAGAATGCTCGATAGAAATAACGAAGTCGATAAGAAGCATTTCTACAAGTATTTAAAAAACAGGTCCATTAGAATGTCAGACTGGGGAATTAATAATCAGAAACAAGGGAACGACAGAAGTATTAAAAGCATTATCCCAAGAATATTTGAAATTCAGAGGTAAAGGGAGTGAGAAACTTAAATCACTATCACTGGGGAAAACTATTTAGAACTAAGGCTGACAAATCCCTTATACCTCATGGCTTCCATTTTAGGGTCTTAAAAGAAGGAGCTGTAGAAATAATGGATGCAATTAGTAGTGACTTTCCAACATTCATTACAGCCTTGATCCAAACATGGACAAAAGACTTGAGGTGAGAATGACTACCCTTGACATCAAACCACGACAATCATGAAAACATCATCATAACATGACAATGTTTGACCAAGTATGGCATAAGTGAGCCCTAGAAAACATGAGTCAGTTAGATTCTTAGGAAACATCAATGCTGATTAGGGTCATATCTGACACAAAGGAAGATGTTTGTGGTAGTTGGAGTTCAGTCATCTCAGCTCAAGGACACCTCTGCAGGAGTTCCTCAGGGTAGTGTCCTAGGCCCAACTATCTTCTTCGGCTTTATTAATGACATTCCCTCCATCATTAGGTCGGAAGTGGGTATGTTCGCTGATGATTACATAATGTTTAGCACCATTCATAACTCCTCAGATACTGATGTCATCCATGTTGAAAGGTTCAGGACCTGGAAAATATCTAGGATCAGGTTGACAAGTGGCAAATAAATTTGCATTGGTGACATGGTGGCACAGTGGTTAGCACTGTTTCCTCACAGCACTGGGGACCCTGGGTTCAATTCCAGCTAGGTGACTGTCTGTGTGGAGTTTGCACATTCCCCCCATGTCTGTGTAGGTTTCTGCTGGGTGCACCGGTCTCCTCCCACAGTCAAAAATGGGCAGGTTAAGTGAGTTAGCCATGCTAAAATGCCCATAGTGTCCAGAGATGTGTGGGATAGGTGGTAAATGCAGGGTTTTGGGAATAGGGTGGGATGCTGTTGAGACAGTCAGTGTGGACTTGATGAGTCAAATGGCCTCTTTCCACACTGTAGGGATTCTACAATTCTACGATACAAGTGTTAGGCAATGACCATCTCCAATAACAGAGAATGTGACCATCACACCCCATGACTTTCAATGACATTATCATTGCTGAATCCTCCACCATCACCTGGGAGTTACCGAGTTACCAAGTTACCAGCAGGCTGGAGAACTGGAATCTTCCAGTGAGTAATTCGCTTCCTAACGCATCAAAGCCTGACTACATCTACAAGTCAGGATTGTGATGGAATACTCCCCACTTACTTGGATGAGTGCATCCCCAACAACACTCAAGATGCTTGACATCAACACTATCCAGGATAAAACAACCCACATGATCGGCATCCCATGCACAAACATTCAGTCGCTCCACAATTGATGCACAGTTACAGCAGTGTGTAACATCTACAAAATACACTGCAGAACTCCACTAAGCCTCCATAAATGGCACTTTCCAAGCCCATGAACACTTCCATCTCAAAGGACAAGAGCAACAGCTACATGGGACACCACTACCTGCAAATCCCTCTTCAAGCCACTCACCACCCTGATTTAGAAATATATCATCGTTCCTTCAGTGTTGCTGAATCAAATTCTTAGAGCTCCCTCACTAACACCATTGTATGTGTACCTACCCCAAATGGACTGCAGTGGTTCAAGAAGGCTGCTCACCACAACCTTTTCAAGGGAAATCAGAGATAAACAATGAACGCAGACACATCCAGAGACACCCACATCTCCTAAATGTATGAAACAAAAATCCCTAATTTCTGGAAATGTTTTGTGGACGGTAAAGTCACTAATATAATTTCCCTATTTAAGAAAAGGTGTAGTCAGAATGTAGGACACTATAAGTTAGTTAGCCTATCGTTCATTATCAGAGGAATCTTAAAATCTATCATTAAGGAGGCAAAAGCAAGGCATTTAGAAAATCACAATTGAGTCAGGCAAAGTCAATACGATTTGGTGAAACAGGAATAATAGAATCATTGAATCATACAGTACAGACGAAGCCTTTCAGCCCATGATTCCACAATGACAAAATTTGCTCTAAATCTACACTAGTCCCTCTTTCCGGCACATGGCCCATAGCCTTGAATGTTACAATGTTTCAAATGCTCATCCAAGTGCTTTTTAAAGGATGGAAGGTTTCCTGCCTCAACTACCCTCCCAGGCACTGCATTTCAGACTCTCACCACCATCTGGATGAAAAGGCTTTTCCCCCAAATCCTAGCTAAACGTCCTGCCTTTCACCTTAAAGTTATGTCCCCTTGTTATTGACCGTTATCGAAGGAGAAGAGTTGCTTTCTATCCACACTGTCCATGCCCGTAATAATCTTATACACCTCAATCAGGTCACCTCTCTGCCTTCCCTGCTCTAAAGAAACAACACAAGCCTATCCAGTCTCACTTATTGCTATAATATCCTAGTCTCATGTTCCCAACCATGCCCTGAGTTCATCTGCCTTACCCGTTAGGCCTCTTACATTTAAATAAATCAGTTTAATTTATCAGTCCTACCTCATTCTCTGCTTTGTTCCTGGCTGCCCTGACTGTTTGACGTGCTCCTTTTCTCAACTGCACCAGTCTTAGACAGATCTCTTTTCTCTCTTTCTCACTGGCTCCCTGTGTCCCAACCCTACCCCCTTACTAGTTTAAATCCTTCCAAGCAGCTCTAGCAAATCTTCCCACCAGTATATTAGTTCCCTTCCAATTTATGTGCAATCAATCCTTCTTATACAGGTCACTTCTACCCCAGAAGAGATTCCAATGGTCCAAAAATGTGAATCCTTCTCCCTTGCACCAGTTCCTCAGACAAGCATTCATCTGCTCTATCCTCTCATTCCTACCCTCACTTGCTCGTGCCATCAGGAGTAATCCAGATCTTACTACCCTCGAGGACCTACGTTTTAAATTCCTGCTTAACTTCCTATATTCTTTCTTCAGAAACTCAGCCTTTTCTCTTCCTATGTCATTAGTTCCAATGTGTACAACAAACTTCTGCTGGTCCCTCTCCCCTTTGAAAATATTTTGCACCATCTCCGAGATAGCCTTGATCTCAGCACCAGGGAGACAAAACTCCATTCTGATATCTCGTTGTCAGCTGCAGAAACATCTGTCTGTGCCTCTGATGAGACAGTCCCCAATCACAATTGATCACTTGGAACCTGACGTACCCCTTGTTACAGTAGAGTCAGTCTCAGTACCAGAAACTTGGCTGTTGATGCTACATTCCCCTCACAGTGCATTACCCCCTATATTTTCCAAAACAGCATACTTGCTTGAGATGAGGATAGCCACAAGAGGCTCCTGCACTACCTGACTTCCTCCCCTACCTTTCCTAGAAGTAACCCATCCACCTGTCTGAATCAGCAGTTTTTCTACCTTCCTATAACTGCCATCCATCACACCCCCTAGCTCCTGTAAATTTCTCATTGCCTCCAACTGCCATTCCCACTGATCCATGCAATCCAACAGGATTCGCAACCAAACACACTTCCTGCAGACATAATCATCAGTAACATGGAAACTCTCCCTAATCTCCCACGTCTGACAGGAAGAGCACATGACTCTACTAAAGGCCATCTTTGTACTTTAATAATCTACAGACCCAGTAAACAACCCAGTCCTACAACTCAAAAAACACTGTTCCAGGCTAACTTAGTACCTATGCTTTATATTTTTAAATTTTAATCAAGAAACAGATCTCAATAAAAACATATAATTGAAAAATAACCCACTCAACTTACTATTGAAGATATACAAAAATAACTGTAAGGTTACACTTTAAAACTAGCCCCTTAGCTGCTCTCCTGCTGTGAGCACCCCCACATAGGTTTCTCCAAGGTCAGTTGTGAATATCACTGTTTGTGTATTTTTCTTAGAATGAACTCAGATATCTAGAGATACTTGAAACCAAACAGCAGAGGCAGTCAGCTGTGCAGGTTGACTGCTGGGACAGACAGCTGTGTAGGTTTACTTCTCCATTTGTTTTATCTCCCACATGGTCGCTGCTTTGTCTCTCTTTCTCCTTTTTAAAATGCCGTTGTTTTTATTTTTCCTTTCCAAAGTTCCAAAACAATACACCAGCTTATAAAACAATAATTACTGCTCCTAGAATTCAAGGAAATCAGCTCCAAAACTGAAAATACCTCCAAAAAAAACAGCTCTTACAGCCACAAATTTTTCCCATCCTCTATTTTGGATTACCCAGAATCCTTGTTGATAGATTTTTAACAGGTCACTCAAACAGCTCAAGGATTACTAAAGTGCAGTTCATAGAAGTTGCTCAGGTGAACATCTAAGCAGGATCCTTCCGAGTGAAGCAGCATAGTTAAGTCTAGGCATTGATGCAGGCAGAAACAGAGTGGATTGCAGCTGCTTTGTTCTGTGGTTTAAAGATCTAAAGCCACTTTGACAGCCACTGACAGCAGAACTGTGTAAGGTAATTGGGGAACGGAGACAGGTGGGTGAGGATGTAGAGTAGGAAGATGGGTATGATGTCCATAGCAGGTAGGATGCCACATTGGTGGTGGGTACAGGTGGCATGTGAATAAGGGGTACAGATGTAAGATGGGTGCATGGGTAGAGTGGCAGGTAAGTGGGTGGGGCAGATACAGTGAGTCCTATTGGGTTGTATAAGTTTGGGATGAAGGATTGTTGGTATGGTAGGAGTCAAGGAGGTTGGTGGGGTCCATGGGGAGTCATAGGTCAAGGCGGTACCAGTAATGGAGGTACCTGGATAAGGTGGGTATCATGTCTGAGAGAGATTTGGGAGAGTGTCTGGTCAGGGTGAATTTGGGGCTGTGGATGGGTCGTGTACCCTGTATCAGGTTCATGTAGTTGCAAGGGCATTCTGGAATTTGGAGTTGATGGGAGGAGTGTGGAAGTGGGAATTTGGGTCAGGTCTGTGAGGCTTTGTGGATGAATTGTGATTTGGATGTGTGTGCCAAAGGTGTTGCAGACTCAGGTCTGAAGAGTCTGTGGGGAATTATAAGTCAGTTCTTTATGCAGTTGTCAGGTCCAGAAAATTCAATGTTGGTTTGGGAATGGCATGTTGGCTCCAGAAATTCCTTGGGAAATCAGGGGACAGGTTAATGGGTGGGGTGTCGGATCTGGAGTGTGTGGGTTCAGGTGTCCATGGAAGACTAGGAGTTAGTCAGCAGGGGTGGCCGTGGTGACCAGGAGTTAGAATAGGCTTTGATTGCTCTGAAATTGCTTGGCTCACAATTTAGGTATGGAATTGGAGTTCTCTGAAGTCTAACTTAGAGTTGGAGACTTTTGTGGAGGGTTCCAGGCAATGGGTATTTTGTCCATAGGAAGTCTCAATTTCCCAGGCAATTACTGCAAAATCATCTGAACATCAGTATGATTCCAATTCAGAACTCCTGTCTATGCTGGTACAATGGCAATCTTCAGATTGGAAGAACTGGGCAATTATCTTTTGCCTTGCAGACTGAAAGCTCTGGATTTTTTTTTCCCATATAGTAATAGGGTAACAGGGGTCAAGGAAAAAATGAAAACACTAGGTTTCACAAGAGGAGCAACAAGGAAAAAGAGCTAAAAGTTTCTTTTAAAAGGCTTTAAAAGAATAGTGTTAAATAAAATAATTGCAAATATAATGCATGAATGGCAAAAAGTAAGCTTGCAATTATTAAGGACTAGATCAAACAAAAGGAATCTAATGAACAATTTTTCATCACCTCTTTTGAATAATCCAAAAATCTGAAGTGGAATAAGAAATATTCTAAGTTAAAAATTGTTGTCTGTCCTCTGTAGTATACTGAGCTTAGAAATTCAACATAATGAATATTGGCATTCATCATCATTGTTCAGAATGTAGGAATAAGAAACATTTGATATTAAATAACTGGTCATAATTAAAAAAAACAACAGTGAAACACTAAAAGTTTAATCAGTAGAAATAAGTTAGAGAATGGGAGCAAGCTAGCTAGAAATGTAAAAACAGATAGCAAGAGCATCTATTATATCTAGTAAGAAAATGGGTAAATAAAGTCAGTGAAGCTCCTCCAGAGCTTAAGGAGATTAGGGAGTGAACAGCAGCTGATAAGGAAATAGTAGCTGTAGTTCAGAAATATTTTGCTTCTGTTTTCACTATAAAGGATACATCCTGTACTATACGGTGGGGGGGGGGGGGGGGGGGGTGGGGCGGTGGTGAGCGGGTGGAAATCCTGATGATACTTTTAAATAAAGAGGTTAAAGGAAGCAGTAAGCTTGCAGGAGAGGAGACAATGATGTAGTGGTATACTAGTCACCTAGGACCCAAGGTTCTGGGACATGGATTTAAATCCCATCAAGGTAGATTGTGAAATTTGAATTTAAGAAAAAAAAATTCTTGATTTCAAAGTTGGCCTAATGGCAACCATTGTTGATTATTGTAAAAGCCCATCTTGTTCAAAAATATCCTTTAGGGAAGGAAATCTGCCATCATTATCTGGTCTGGCCTACCTGCGACCCAAACCCACTGCAATGTGGTTGACTGTTAGGCAATTACAGACTGGCAATAAATGCTGGTCTATCCAGCAATGCCCACATCCTGTGAATGCTTTAGAAAAATATGATGAAATTATAATCACTAGGAGAGCAAACTGATGGAATTGTGGTTTGTTAAGTCTCTGTGTCTTGATGGGCTTCATCCTAAGGTCTTAAAGATGTGGCCAATGAGTGAGGAGATGTGTTGGTGTTAATTTTCCAAAATTCATTAGATTCTGGAAAGGTTCCAACAAACTGGAAAGTAGCAAATATTATTCCTCTATTCAAGAACAGATAAAGACAGAAAACAGGAAACTATAAGTCAGTTAGCTTGAAGTCTGCCATGAGGAAGGTATTAGTATCAATCTTTGAGCAGCTTATGATTTGACACTTTGAAAAATTCAAGATAATTAGGAAGAGTCAGCTTCCTTATTTTGCGGAAGGGAAATTGTATTTAATCAATTCATTGAAAATCTTTGAAGGGGAAATATTGGGCCTCTCGAGCCTTCTCCACCAATCAATAAGATCATGGGAGATCTGGTTGTGTTTCAAATTATACATTCCTATCAATCACTGAGAACCTATGATTTCCCCTTGCCTAGAAAGAATCTATCAACCATTGCCTTAAGAATATTCAACGTCCTCATTTCCATCACTTTCTAAGGCAAAGAGTTTCAAAATCACACAATTGTCTGAGAGCAAATGTTTATTATCATCTCTGTCATAAAGGGAATCCCCAATGTATAAGCAATGCCCCATTCTTTGGACTCATACCTACTAGAGGAAATAAGCTTTCCATGTCTACTTGTCAAAACCATTCGGGTTCCTATACACTTCAACCAGGTCACCCCTCACTCTTCTAAACTTCAACGGAAACAAGCCTAATTTGTCCAATCTTTTCTCATAATACAACCCACAGTATAGGTATCAATCCAGTAAACCTCCTCTGAACCATCTCCAATTCATTACATCATCTGTATATAAGGGCACCAAAACCGCATACAAAAATACAATATTCAAAACAAACAAAAAATGGAAATTGCTGCAAAAACTCAGCAGGTCTGGTACCATCCGTAAAGACAAAACAGAGTTAATGTTTCAAGTCCAGTGACTCTTCTTGAAAACAGAAAGATAACAGAAGAAGAGTCACTGGACTTGTCACATTAATTCTGTCTTCTCTTCACAGACGCTGCCAGATCCAATGAGTTGCTCCAGCAATTTCTGTTTTTTGTTTGTTTCAGATCTCCAGAATCTGCCATTCTTTGTTTTGTTTTACACAATATTTGAGCTGTGAACTCTCTAATGACCTGCATAAATTAAACATACCATCCTTACCTTTATGTTTGATTTCTCTCATCATAAAGGATACCATTCCATTTTCCTTCTTAATCACACCCTGTACCTATTGTGACAATTACTGTCACTTTAATAGGTTATTTTGTCATTTTTTTTGAAGAAAGGTTGTAAGACAGAGGTGCAGAACTGGCTACTTGAAGACACAGCAAGTTTCAGTGAATGTGTCTTCGCTGCTACACTCTCTGAATTTTCTCTTGATGTTTCTTTCTCCTGGATTGGAGAATTGCATATAAGAACCTATGTCTGAATTTGCATTTTTGCCAAGGGCTGTGTTATGGGATTTTACTATGTTGGAACAGTTAATTAGTAATAGGTACTGTATCTAATATTCGGTAAAGTTTTCTAACAGATACACTACCGAAAGAACTGCGGATGCTGTAAACCAGGAACAAAAACAGAAGTTGCTCAAAAAGCTCAGCAGTTCTGGCAGCATCTGTGAAGAGAAATCAGAGGTAACATTTAAGGTCTGGTGACCCGTCCTGAGGAAGTCACTAGGCCCGAAATGTTAACTCTGATTTCTCTTCACAGATGCTGCCAGACCTACTGAGCTTTTCCAGCAACGCCTGTTATTGCTTATGAAATTTTAGATGCCTATTTGGTGAGCAACATGACTGAGTCAGGGTTAGATGACTTGAGGTAGAACCATAGTACCATGGCACGTGAGGCTACTCTAGGAAAAGAGAGAGTAAGAGGCTGGTAGATGGATTAATAAGGTGGTAGTAGTGGGTGACTCAATAGTTTGAAGAATAGACAGTCCAGTTTTCAGCCGAGATTGTGAGTCCTATATGGTCTGTTGCCTCTTAGGTGCAAGGGTGTGGGACATAATGAAACAGCTGCATAAACTTCTAGGAAGGGCAGGTGAGCAACCAATGGCTATGGTTCATGTGGCTCATTGGGAGGGTTAATGTGAAGGTCTTACAGGATTAGTTTCAGGAGTTAGGGAGTAGGTTGAAATGCAGGACCTTCACAGTAGTCCCAGCAGTGGAAGATTGAAAACGTAGCACCATTGTTTAAGAAAAGGCCAAAAGTTACCTAGAAAATTACAGACTTGTCAGCTTGAAGTCAATAGTGGGAAAACTGATGGGCCATGGGATAAGATAAATATATACTTAGATCAAAATATGTTAATACTGGACAGTCAACATGGCTTTGTCAAGGACAGGACATATCTGTCAAATTTAATTGCATTGTTTGGCAAGGTGACTCAGGCAGTGGATGAAGGTAGGGTATGCATATTTGGATGGTCAGAAGGCATGTGATATTGTGCAACATGGCAGGTTGATTAGCAAATTAGAAGTGTTTGGGATAGATGGGTCATTGGTAACATGGATTGGAAATTGGCTAAATGATAGGAAACAGAGCATATATATAGATGGGAATTTCTCAGATTGGAGATGAGTTGAAAGTGGTGCTCCCCAGGGATTGGTGTTGGGACCCTTGCTTTTCCTGATTTATATAAATGATTTGGAGGTGGTTGTTGAGGGAAAAATCTCTAAACTTGCAAATGATACCAAGCTAGGGAGAATAGTGAATGATGATGATGATGCTGAGAGACTTCACAGGAAATTGGCAAGTTGGAAATATAGGCAGTCACCTGACAGATGAAGTTCAATGCAGAGAAATGAGGGGTAATGCATTTTGGTGGAAAAAACATGGAGACACAATACAGGTCTAATGATACAGCTTTGAGGGGATTACAGGAGCAGAGGGACCTAAGGGTTCAAGTGCATTATTTTCTGAAGGTGGCCAGGCAAGTTGAAACAGTTGTAAAGAAGGCCTATCAGATTGTTGGGTTTATAAATAGAGGTATAGAGTATAAAAGCAAGGAAATAATGTTATACCATACAAATCATTGGTAAGACCATATTTGGAATATTATGTTCAGTTCTAGGTACCTCATTTTAAGAGGCATGTTAATGTCCTGAAGAGAGTGCAAAGGAAATTTCTGACGTTTGTGAAGGATTTCTGTACTTTTTGAGGAGCATCTTTTGCTTCTTTTACCCTTTGTTGATCTATAATGTCATCAGCTATACTCTCAATTGTGTACAGAACTATATTTACTTGTTCAATTTCTGGCTTAGTATTGAATTTGAAAGATATTCTGTATCTCAGAAATTATTCCCTCCAAGATGTTCAATTATATGTTCTCTTTGGCCTAAGAAATTAATATTCCTAACAATAGTATTTCAGATGGCATTTCTTCCTAATATGATTATATTCTAGCTTAAAAACCTTCAGCAGTTCTGCTGCTCTTTGCTGATGCATTACAGGGCTTTGCCATATTTTGCAGCTAAAAGTAAGGAGTCGTGCTCCATGAAGTTAAAATGAAGAAGTCCTGCCTTTTTTGTAACTTCACAGTATGACTCTCACTATTTGTAGCTTTAATAAATGATTTTCTGGTTTTATTGAATGATTTTGCTGCTCGTGGTTCAAACAAATCGTTCCTACCTTTACTATGGCTCTTATGAATGATCTCCAGTCTTTTCCGTAGCCTGAATAAAAGCTTCCAACTCCTTGTCCCTGTTACAGAAGTTCAGTTTAGGTTTTCAGTCCATTCAATTTTATTGTTCTAATACTAGTTTTGTGACGTTTGTGAGCTTATGACCTCAGCTTAATATTACTCTAGGAGCATTTTACTCCTGTTTCTGTAGCTGTGCCTTGAGATGCCTTCTTGCTATGCTCAAACTATGCTGTGAGTCATTTCT
Organism: Rhincodon typus; assembly: GCF_021869965.1. Taxonomy (NCBI): domain Eukaryota; kingdom Metazoa; phylum Chordata; class Chondrichthyes; order Orectolobiformes; family Rhincodontidae; genus Rhincodon; species Rhincodon typus. The sequence goes on along the minus strand of NC_063332.1, from coordinate 131,803,563 downwards.
TAACTTCCTGCCTTTCCAGTTTGGATCACTGTGCTATGTTAAACCTTCCCCGGCCCAACAATCGAATGTTTTAGTCACAGAACCTCTGATGTCTGTTCATTCACCACTGAACTCTGAACTGCTCCCATAGACTGTCACCTCCCAGTGCAGCATTTTTCTGCTTTGGAGTAAGCAATTCTTTCCCAGGGAGTTGTTAATTCTTTTGTTGCAGCACATCTCTGAGCAGGTCAGAAATGCTTTTACCATTTGTGTGAAGCATTGTTCCTTTTTGAGGATTGCCACAAGCGTTTCTTCTGTGAGGTTGCTAAATCTTCAGCTCGTCCTGTTGCTAACTGGATTGTATCAGCAGGTGACTTAAAGCTGAGTCACTCTGCTACCAGCACCTAGTTATTATGAACGTCTACTTCCTTTTTTTGGTGGATCATTTAAAATAAGTATGGAACTCCCACCCTCTTGGACATGGAGGACACCTCAATGGGGTTTCCTATACCATTTTGCTCCCAAATGTATCAGTATCCAAATCCCAAGTAAATGTGAATAGAATGAAAAGATCAAATGGTTCAATTCCAGTTGTAAAATTGTTTAATTTACTTGATTACATCAAATGTTCTATTTAATAGTTAAATACACCACTCATAATAAATTAGTGTTAGAAGTATTAAACTACACATTACTACTTGGGCCACAAACATTAGGAATTACCTTACAGCAGTAGAGAGAAGCCCATCATGTTTTTGCTCGTTCCAGCTGCACTTGACTGTAACGCAACTTTGGGATGCTTTAGGTTGCTTAGGAAACCAGAAAGTTAACAATGCAAAGTCTGTAAGCTCAACCTCATGCTTCAAATAAGTGATTGATCTAAAGAGTTCAAACATAGCCTTATGTGGTTTTGTGGCAGATTTTAATCTATAACACTCCTGTGAAGCTACTTGGGATATTTTAAAACATGAAAAGCTCCACAAGAACACAGGAAATAGGAGCAGAGTTTGACCATGTATGGCTTATCGAGCTTGTTCCACCAATCAGTACAATTTTGGCTGACCTTGAATTTTAACACCACTTTCCCACCCACTGCCCATATCCCTCGATTCCCTGAGAGATTAACAATGAGTTGTTCCCAATTTTAAATGTATTTAAATATACAGTATCTGCAACCCTCTAGGATAGCGAATGCTACTATCTTCTCCTCAACTTAGTTCCTTATCTTGAGACTGCGTCCCTGAGTTTTATACCCTCTGGCCAGCGGAAGCGATGTCTCAGTGTCTACCCTATTAAGTCCCTTCACAACCTTAAATGTTTTAATGAGATTACTTAACATTCTTCTAATCTCCAGAGAATGTAGGCCCAGACACTCATCTAAAGATGAACCTGTCATGAGAATTCCAAGATTCTCCACCAGTGGGAATGAAGGAACAGCGATACATTTCCCAGTCATGAGGATGATAGGCTTGGAGGGGAATGTATATGTGGTGGTGTTCCCATGTGTCTGCTCTACTTGTCCTTCGAGGTGGAAGTATTCATGGCTTTCAGCAATGCATCTGGTAGATGCTACAACTTGCTGCTACTGAACTTCAGGATTCCTAGTTTTTGACTTGCTCCTGTGCCCACAGTATTTATATGACCAGTCCAGCTCAGTTCCTGTGCAAAAATAAGCCCCCAAGATATTGATTGTGGGTGATTCATTGATTTTAACGCCATTGAATGTCAAGGGGCAATGGTAGATTCTCCCATATTGGAGGTAGTCATTGTTTGGCAGTCGTGTGGTGTAAATATTACTTGCCACTTGTCAGCCCAAGCCTGGATATTTGAGTGTAGACTGGTCCAGCATCTGAGGAGCCATGAATGGTATTGAACATTGTGCAGTCATCGGCGAACATACCCACTTCTGACCTTATGATGGAGGGAAGGTCACTAACGAAGAATCTGATGATGGTTGGGCCTAAGACACTATCCTGAAGAGATGTCCTGGAGCTGAGACAATTGACTTCCAACAACCACAATCATCTTCCAAAATAGCAGGTATCACTTCAACTGACAGAGAACTTTCACCTGATTCTCATTGATTCCAGTTTTGCCAAGGCTCCTAGTTGCCACACTCGATCTATATGGCCTTGACATCAAGGGTTATCACTCTCACCTGACCACTTAGGGCAGCACGGTGGCTCAGTGGTTAGCACTGCTACTTCACAGAGCCAGGGACCCGGGTTCAATTCCAGCCTCGGGTGACTGTCTGTGTGGAGTTTGCACATTCTCCCCGTGTCTGCGTGGGTTTCCTCCAGGTGCTCTGGTTTCCTCCCACAGTCCAAAGATGTGCTGGCAAGGTGGATTGGCCATCCTAAATTGCCCATAGGGTAGATTAGGGGGGTGGGTCTGGGTGGGATGCTCTGAGGTTTGTTGTGGCCTGGTTGGGCCAAAGGGCCTGTTTCCACACTGTAGGGATTCTATGATTCTTGTATTCAGCTTTTTTGTTCATGTTTGAACGAAAGCACAATGAGGTCAGGAGCTGAGTGGCCCTGGTGGAACCCAAACTGGGCGTCACTGAGCAGGTTATTGCTGAGCAGGTGCTGCTTGATAGCATTGTTGATGACACCTTCCATCACTTTACTGATGATCGAGAGTGGATTGATGGGATGTTAACTGTCCAGGTTGGATTTATCCTGAATTTCGTGTACAGAACATACCGAGGCAATTTTCCATATTGTCAGGTAGATGCTAATGTTGTAACTGTACTGGAACAGCTTGGCTAGGGGAACGGCAAGTTCTGGAGCACAAGTCTTCAGTACTTTTGTGGAATGTTGTCAGACTCCACAGCCTTTGCAGAATCCAGTGTCTCCAACCATTTCTTGATATCATGTGGAGTGAATCAAATTGCATGAAGTTTGGCATCAGTGATGCTAGGCACTACTGGCTGAGGATTGTTGCAAATGGTATAACTTTGTCTTTCACACTGATATTCTGGGGGCTTTTCCATCATTGAAGGTGGAGATATTTGTGGAGCCTCCTCTTCCTACAGAGAGTTATTTAATTGTCCATCACTATTCACTGGATGTGGTAGGACTGCAGAGCTTAGATCTGATCTGTTGGTTGTGGGATTGCTTAACTCTATCACTTGCTACTTCTGTCATTGGCATGCAAGTAGTATAGTTTTATAGCTTCAGAGATAGTAGGAACTGCAGATGCTGGAGAATCCGAGACAACAAGGTGCAGGGCTGGATGAACACAGCAGGCCAAGCAGCATCATAGGAGCAGAAAGGCTGACGTTTCGGGCCTAGACCCTTCATCAGAAAAGGGGGAGGGGAAGGGGGTTCTGAAATAATAGGGGGAGAGTGGGAGGCGGATAGAAGATGGATAGAGGAGAGGATAGGTGGAGAGGAAACAAACAGGTCGAAGAGGCGGGGATGGAGCCAGTAAAGGTGAGTGTAGGTGGGGAGTTAGGGAGGGGATAGGTCAGTCCAGGGAGGACGGACAGGTCAAGGGGGCGGGATGAGGTTAGTAGGTAGGAGATGGGGGACGAGCTGGACTGGTTTTGGGATGCGGTAGGGGGAGGGGAGATTTTGAAGCTTGTGAAATCCACATTGATACCATTGGGCTGCAGGGTTCCCAAGCGGAAAATGAGTTACTGTTCCTGCAACCTTCGGGTAGCATCGTTGTGGCACTGCAGGAGGCCCAGGATGGACATGTCGTCTGAGGAATGGGAGGGGGAGTTGAAATTGTTCGCGACTGGGAGGTGCAGTTGTTTATTGCGAACCGAACATAGGTGCTCTGCAAAGCGGTCCCCGAGCCTCCGCTTGGTTTCCCCGATGTAGAAGAGGCCACATCGGGTACAGCGGATGCAGTATACCACATTGGCAGATGTGCAGGTGAACATCTGCTTGATGTGGAAAATCTTCTTGGGGCCTGGGATGGGGGTGAGGGAGGAGGTATGGGGGCAGGTGTAGCACTTCCTGCGGTTGCAGGGAAAAGTGCAGAGAGTGGTGGGGCTGGAGGGGAGTGTGGAGCGGACAAGGGAGTCACGGAGAGAGTGGTCCCTCCGGAAAGCAGATAAGGGTGGGGAGGGAAAGATGTCTTTAGTGGTGGGGTCGGATTGCAGATGGCGGAAGTGTCGGAGGATGATGCGTTGGATCCAGAGGTTGGTGGGGTGGTACGTGAGGACGAGGGGGATTCTTTTTTGGTTCTTATTGTGTGGACGGGGTGTGAGGGATGAGTTGCGGGAGATGTGGGAGACACGGTTGAGGGCGTTCTCGACCACTGAGGGGGGGAAGTTACGGTCCTTGAAAAACGAGTACAACTAAGATGTACGGGAGTGGAATGCCTCATCCTGGGAGCAGATGCGGCGGAGGCGAAGGAATTGGGAATAGGGGATGGCATTTTTGCAGGAAGGTGGGTGGGAGGAGGAGTATTCTAGGTAGCTGTGGGAGTCGGTGGGCTTGAAATGAATATCGGTTTCTAGGTGGTTGCCCGAGATGGAGACAAAGAGGTCCAGGAAGGGGAGAGAGGTATTAGAGATGGTCCAGGTAAACTTAAGGTTGGGGTGGAAGGTATTGGTGAAGTGCATGAACTGTTCGAGCTCCTGGTGGGAGCACGAGGCGCCGCCGATATAGTCATCAATGTAACGGAGGAAGAGGTGGGGTTTAGGGCCAGTGTAGGTACGGAAGAGGGATTGTTCCATGTAACCTACAAAGAGGCAGGCATAGCTTGGGCCCATGCGGGTACCCATGGCCACTCCCTTTGTCTGTAGGAAGTGGGAGGAATTGAAAGAGAAGTTGTTGAGTGTGAGGACGAGTTTGGCTAAGCGGATGAGGGTGTCAGTGGAGGGCGACTGGTCGGGCCTGCGGGACAGGAAGAAGCAGAGGGCCTTTAGGCCATCTGTATGGGGAATGCAGGTGTAGAGGGACTGGACGTCCATGGTAAAGATGAGGTGTTGGGGACCGGGGAATTGGAAGTTCTGGAGGAGGTGGAGGGTGTGGGTGGTGTCACGGACATAGGTAGGGAGTTCCTGGACCAAGGAGGAGAAAATGGAGTCCAGATAGTTGGAGATCAGTTCGGTGGGGCAGGAACAGGCAGAGACAATGGGTCGACCAGGGCATTCAGGTTTGTGGATTTTGGGAAGGAGATAGAAGCGGGCAGTGCGGGGTTGGGGAACGATGAGGTTGGAGGCCTTGGGTGGGAGGTCACCTGAGGTGATGAGGTTGTGGATGGTTTGGGAGATGATGGTTTGGTGCTCAGGGGTGGGGTCATGATCAAGGGGGCATTTTAGGTGTACCTGTTGCTGCTCCTGGCATACCCTCCTGCATTTCATTGCACCAGATTGATTCCCAGTTTGATGGTAGCAATAGCATGTGCGATATGCTCAGCCATATGATTATAGATAGTGCTTGAGTACAAAGCTGCTGCTACTGATTGTGACATTGCACCATGCATGTCCAGTTTTATGTTGTTAGATCTATCCGTAGAATTCTATCCCATTTTGCATGGTGATAGTGCCACACCATGCTACCATGGAATGAAGTCGTCTTCACAAGGACTGTGTGGCTGTCACTCTCACCAGTTTGGTAATGGCAGATGCAGCTGAAGCTGGCAGATTGGTAGGGAGGAATGCAAGTGCATTTTTTCCTCATGTTGGTTCCCTCATCACCTGCAGCAGATCCAGTCTAGCAGCAGTGTGCTTTAGGATCTGACCCAGAGTACATTCTACACTTCGCCATCCTCGGTGGTTCCTCCAAGTGTTGTTCAACATGGAGAAGTTACTGATTCATCAGGGGAAGTGAGCTAGGGGAGAATGTTAGTAAAGAGGACTTTACAAGGTTGTCAGTGCTGAGTCTGCCATTGTCATTTCCTGTGCTTAGGTCGATGGTCTGCCCAGTTTCATTTCTTTCCTGAGACTTTCTAGCAATAGTTACAACTAAGTGTCTTGCTAACCCATTTCAGAGGGTAGTTAAGAGTCAACCACATTGCTGTGGGTGTGGATTCATATCTAGGCCAGACCGGGTAAGGATGGCAGTTTCCTTCCCTAAATGTCCTTAGTGAACCAAATGGATTTTTATGACAATTGACAATGATTCCATGGTTATCAATGGACTTTTAATTCCACATTTTTCTTCTTTATGTATTCAAATCCCACAGTCTGCCATTACCTCCCCCTTCCTCTATCAAACATTTTAGTATTGCTTTCAGTGGAAGTACATCCTTCTTTAAATATACAGACCAAACCCGCACACGTTACTCCAGATGTGGACTCACCAAAGCCCTGTACCAATTGTAGCGAGACTTCTTTACTCCTACACTCTAATCCACTTGCAATAAAGGCCAACATTTAATTGTTGCATCTGCATTTTAACTTGCTGTGTTCCTTCTAGAAGCAGACCTGAGTCTCTCTGAACATCAATATTTTAAAATTTTATGCTAATCAAAAATATTCTGCTTTATTTCTTCTCACATACAAAATGAATGAACTTATACTTACCCACATTATACTCCATGTACCATTTTGTCACCTGCTCATTGTTTATATCTCTTTGTAGCCTCTATTTCTTCCTCACAGCTTGTACTTTTAGTTAGCTTTGTGTCATCAGCAAACTTAGATCAGTTACTTTCTTACCCTTCACTGGAATCATTACCTTAGACTGTAAGTAGCTGAGGCCAGAGCATTGATCTTGCAGCACTCCACTAGTCACAGCTTGTTAACTTAAAAATACATCGTTTATGCGTATTCTTCACTTCGTATCCAATAACTAATTCTTTATCCGTGATAGTATATTACTTGAAACTCCATGCTTTCTTAACTCACCTATCATCCTTTTGTACATCTGTCTATTGAATTTTCTTTTTTAAAAACCAGGTGTTCACATCATCCAATTCTCATTTATTTACCTACTAGTTACATCCTTAGAAAGGTCTAATTAATTTGTCAAACAGGATTTTCTTATCATAACACCATGTTCTACTCAAATCTTACTTTTCTATGTGCATTGTTCAGACTTGCCTAATAATAGATTCTAGCTCCCTCATTTTTCAACATACAGTGTTACTTTTGCCAGTTTCCAGAATGGGACTGTTCTGAAACCTAATGAATATGCATACAAGTTGTTGTTATTATCATTGAAGCTGTATCTGATTCTCTCCATCTTTTACTCAGAAATTCAAACCGTCTGCTAGGACATCTCGTCGAGTGGGTGTCATAGGAAAGATTTTATCTTTAGTTGTGTCCATGCTGAGAAGGATCTGGAAATATCTCATAAAATCAAGACTGGGATAAGACTAACGTAAAGCTGGATCTCTTCATCTTCTGCTATTGCTTCCTCTACACACAAAATTAAAAGAATAAGCACGTCAGTTCTCCACAAACTAGCTTGGGCCCTGTTCTCTGAGCTCCAGCTACCCATCCCAGTGTCAAAAATTACAGAATTAGTGTGAGTCATTCTACCAACAGGGCAACTGTACAGTCCAGTACTTGCAAGTATGGCTGAGCATTTCAAAAGAATGATCCTCAACAAAAAGTTTTCCTCAATAATGTACACGCAATTTTGAATTTTGCTACATTATAAAGTCATAGATCAAGTGAAGAAAGGGGCTCCTCATAGTCAACGCAATATTACCGAAGAGAATGAACATTGAGTACAGTATTTTACATTTGAATATTATACACAAACATTTGTTATCAGATTTCTGCATGAATTTGGTTACTGTTTATTCATTGAGGGGAATATTTTGTGCCATACCATGTAACTTTATGTGACTTCACCACTCACTGACCTTTTTAGGAAAGAAATGATTTCTTCTTTTTTTTCTCTTGTGTTCTCAGAATTAAGGGTTGCCAATTTAAGACTTAGATGAGGAAAAATTTTTTTTAGATGGTTGTGACTTTTTGGAACTCCTTGCCACAGAAAGCTGTGGGGGAAGAGTCCTTGTGTATATTTAAGGCTAAGACAGATTCTTGATCTATAGGAAATCAAGGGCTACAGGGAAAGGGCAGGAAAATGGATATAAGGAGTGTTGGATCAGCCACGATCCTATTGAATGGTGGAGCAGGCTTGAGGGGCCAAAAGGCCTACTCATGTTCCTATTTCTTATGGTGTTACGGTCTTATGGCGTCAACATTACATTTTTCTATCACATGAGCTATTCCAGCCAATAGGATAGACTACGGGGTGTCTCAGTTGGCTCCCTAAAATGGACACTCTGTCCTTGATGGGAATGGCACTGAAAATTCTGGGGGTCAGCTGATATCAATACTGCTGGGCAGGGCAAGAATATAATTCATGCCAACACCTCGGCTGACCTACAAAATCGAAAGAGGGAACAGGAAGCAGCAGGAGCTGCTGCACTTAAATTCTTGTCTTATCAGCCATTGTACTTTAAGTGAAAAGTAGCAAAAGACAACCCCTGCTGGATACCAGTCTAATATATCAGTGTATGAGTTTCGGGTGATCTTATAGAGATAGCGATAAGGTGAGTAGCCGAGGACTTTTCCCCAGGGTAGGGAGTCCAACACTAGAAGTTTAAGGTGAGAGGGTAAAGATTTAAAAAGGACCTGGGGTCAGCTTATTCACAGAAAGGGTGGTATGTGTATGGAACGAGCTGCCAGAGGAAGTGGTAAACGCAGCTACAATTACAACATTTAAAAGACATTTGACAGGTACATGAATAGGAAATGTTTAGAAGGATATGGGCCAAATGCAGGCAAATGGGATTAGTTCAGTTTAGGATACCTGGTGGGCATGGACCGAAAGGTCTGTTTCTATGCTGTATGACTATGAATCTAGAGATTATCAATCTCTGTTTGAACATATGCAAAGACTGATCTTCTACAAAGATCCAAGGATTACAGCAAAGTCATTTTTACGTTTTTTCAGATTAAATTAAACAAGTTATGGATGCCAATTTGACTCCACAGCACAACTCACCTATCAAATTGCAAGTGTGAATCTAAAGCAGGTTTTAACATTTTCATTTATATATTATATGTAGTGACTATATAAATGATAATTCAACTATTTAATACTAATTTCTCACATTGCTGCTTTACTTAAGATGTATGGTCGTTGAATAAATCACATTTTTAGTGCAACAAACAGCTTCAATAATTCAGCAGAGAAACCTGGTCGGCATGGACAAGTTGAGATGAAGGGCCTGTTTTTGTGCTGTATCACTCTATGACACTATATTTGTCAATGTGACCACGGTGGGAATGAGCCGAAAATAGTGATGTTACTTATCTCTGACATCCTGCCCCAGATAGAACCAGTTGGATTTAAAACCCTGAATCTGGTGGTTGAATACAGGAAGATCTTCACTCCCACTACCCAATCGATGTACCCCTGTCCAAAATGAGCACCAATAACTCTCTGTGATTGCCTGCTCCATCAAAGGTATGTTTCAAGGGAAGTGAGGGAATCAGGGAGCAAGTTACCATAAAATGCTGCCGCATACTTCCTAGTCAGCAGTAGGAGCTGTGTCAATGGAAGCCTGAAGGTCAGCAGAGAAAAGAACAAACATCCACTCTGACTGTATCCCTGCCTCTGGGTTGGAAATCTTCAAGTCTCTCCTGCTTCTGAGGTTAGGAATAACAGGTTGATTCAAAATACATACATGTGCGTCTTTCATATCCTCTCAACGTTTGAAAGCTCTTCACTGGCAATGAATGACTTATACAGCATAGTCAGTGGTCTAATATAGAGAAACAGTTGCCAATTTGTGAACTGTAAGTTTCTAAAGAATAGAAAATGAGATAAATGATCAAGTAGAGCAGAGGGTGACTGAGAGTGAGAAGCATCACTTCGGCACTTACATTAGAGCCTGGAAGCAATTACCTGCGCTGCACAATGGATCATTGTGGCCTGGTATCATGGAGTGCTTAAGGCCCAAACATTATATCACTGTAGTGTTTCCCTCCCTCCCTCCTCTTCTAACCAAACCAAAAAGGGGGAGAGAGATGTGTTATTGAAAATTTGCTGGTAGCAGAGTGAGAAGTAAGGCGTTGGCTCGACAGGCTTTGGGGAACAGTGGCTCAGCAGGAATTACAGGTAAGCTCAGGTAAAGTTCTTTTAACTTTCCTTTTTATAGTCTTAGAGCATTTGAGATGGTAATTAGGGCAGTGGCATGCTCCTCCTACAGAATGTGGAAGCTCTGGGAGACTTCCATTGTCCCTGATGACGACACCTGTGGGAAGTTCACCCAGCTGCAGGCCCTGGGAGACTGTGTTAAGGAGCTGAAGCTGGAGCTGGATGAACTCAGGATGATCTGAGATGCTGAGCGCATCATAGATAAGAGTTTTAGTAAAGTGGTCACACGTAAGGTGCAGGCAGAGAGTAGCTGGGTGACCACCAGGAAAGGTAAAGGGAGTAGGCAGAGAATGCAGGAATCCCCTGTGGCCATTCCTGTTCAAAACAAGTATACTGTACTGGATATTTTTGGGAGGGGATGACTATCAGTGGAAAGCAGCAGTAACCAGATTGGTGGCACTATGACAAGCTCTGGGGCACAGCGGGAAAAGGTAAAGCTAAACAGGACCTTAGTGATAGGAGACTCGATAGTTAGGGGCGCAGACAGGAGATTCTGTCACCAGAAACAGGAATCCAGGTAGGTGTGTTGCTTCCCAGGTGCCAGGGTCCATCCAGGATGTCTTGGAGTGGCTGCAAGACATTCTCAAGGTGGAGGGTGAGCTGCCAGAAGTCATTTGCATGTTGACACAAATGGCATAGGTAGAAATAGGGATGAGGTCTTGTGGAGTGATTATAGAGAGCAAGGAAAAAGGTAAAAATCAGGACCTCGATGGTGGTAATCTCTGGATTACATCCAGTGCCACATGCTAGTGAGGCTAAGAACAGGATGATATGGCAGATGAATGTGTGGCTAAAGAATTGATGCAGGGTGCAGGGATTCAGATTCCTGGATCATTAGGACCTTTTCTGGGGCAGAGGTGACCTGTTCAAGAGGGATGCATTGCACCTGAACTAACGGGGGACTAATATCTTGGCGGGCAGATTTGCTAGTGCTACAAGGGAGGATATAAACTAGGTTGGCAGGGGAATGGGATCCTAAACAGCATGGAGGCAAGTGCGAGGCTGGAAGGAGATACAGTAATCAGAAATAGCAAATCGAAGAGACAGGTCGGGCTGGAACAAGACAGGGAGTGAGGAATGCCTGTTGGATTAAATTGCATCTATTTCAATAAGGTAAGGCCGATGAACTCAGGGTATGGATAGGTACATGGGACTGGGATATTGTAGCCAGTACAGAAACATGGTTAAGGGAGGGACAGGACTGGCAGCTTAATGTGCCAGGGTACAGGTGCTTTACATGGGACAGAGCTGGAGGAAAGAGGGGAAGGGGAGTTGCATTTTTGATTAAGGGGAGTATCACAGCAGTAGTCAGAGATGAAATAACTGAGGGATCATCCAGTGAGGTTTTGTAGGTGGAGCTAAGAAATAAGAGGGGGATGGTGACATTATTGAGATTGTACTATAAGGCCCCAAATAATCAATGGGAATTAGAGAATTAAACATGTAGGAAGACTGGAGGAAGTCTTGCAGGAGCAATAGGGTGACATAGTGGGGAATTTTAATTTTCCTAACATAGACTGGGACAGCAATAGTGATTAAGAACTTAGATGGAGTGGAATTTGTTAAATATGTTCAGGCAAGTTTCCTCATGCAGGATTTAGAGGGTCCGACGAGGGAAAGGCCCAAATTTGACCCACTCTTGGAAAATAGGGCAGAACAGGTGACTGAGGTGATAGTGGGGGAGCACTTCAAGACCAGTGACCGTAGTTCCATTAATCTTGAAATAGATATGGAGGGGGTCAGAACTGGTCCACAGGTTCAAGTCCTAAATTGGGGCAAGGCGAATTTTGGTGGAATAAGATAAGAGCTTACAGGGGCTGATTGGAGTATTTGTTTGCAGGAAAAGAGACCTCCAGCAAGTAGGAGGCCTTTAAAAATGTGACAGCTAGAGTTTCAAGTCCATATGTTCCTGTGAGGCTGAAGGGCAAGGCTGGCAGGAGTAGGGAACCTTGGATGACAAGAGATATTGAGGCTTTGACAAGAAAAAAGAAGGAGGCATGGCTCAGGTACAGGCAGCTTGGATCAAGGAAATGCCTGGAGATATATAGGGGATACAGGAGTTTATTGAAGAGGGAAATCAGGGGGTCAAAAAGTGGGCACAGGGTAGCTTTGGCTGAGAAGATAGGTGTGAATCCAAAGAGATTCTTTAAGTATATTAAAGGAAAAAGAATATCTTGAGAGAGAATAGGACTCCTCAAGGACCAAAGTGGACATGTATGTGTGGAATCACAGGAGATGGGTGAGGTCCTCAATGAATACTTCTTCTCTGTGTTTACCATGGAGAAAGACATGAAGACTTGGAAACTTGGGAAAGTTAGTGGCAATATCTTGGGGACAGTCCATATCACAGTAGGGGAGGTGTTGGAAGTATTAGAATGTATGAAGGTGGATAAATCTGGTTCTGACCAGATATACCCAAGAACACTGCAAAAGTTAGAAGAGAAATTGCAGGAGCCCTGGATGATTAAAAATTTGCATAATCATTAGCCAGGGGTAAGGTCCCGAAGATTGGAGGGTAGTGAACGTTGTGCCCTTATTCAAGAAGGGTTGTAAAATATTCCTGAGAACTATAGACCAGTAGGCCTAACACCTGTGGTAAGTAAGTTACTTGAGAAGATTCTAAGGGATAAGATATACATGCATTTGGAAAGACAGGGTTTGATTAGGAGTAGTCAGCATGGACTCATGCATGGGAGATCATGCCTCACAAATGTGTTAAGAGATCTTTGATGAACTGACTAAAAAGAGCAGGGCAGTAGACGTAGTCTATATGGATTTCAGTAAGGCCTTTGATAGGATTCCACATGGTAGGCTGCTCTGGAAGGTTAGATCGCATGAAATCGAGGCAGAGCTGGCAAATTGGATACACAATTGGCTTGATGGTAGGAAGCAGAGAGTAATAGTGGAAAGATGTTTGTCGGGCTGGAGGCCTGTGACTAGTGCTGTGCCTTAGGGGTCAGTGCTGGGCCCATTGCTGTTGTTATCTATATCAATGATTTGGATGAGAATGTACAAGGCATGATTAGTAAGTTTGCAGATGACACTAAAATAGGTGGAATTGTGGATAGTGAGGAAGGTTATCAGAAATTGCATCAGGATCTTGATCAGCTAGGAAAGAGGGCTGAGAATTGGCAAAAGGAGTTTAATATAGATATGTATGATGTGTTGCATTTTGGAAAGTTAAATCAAGGTAGGAGTTTAAGGGGTATGGTAGGGCCTTAAGGAGTGTAGTGGAACAGAGGGACCTTGGAGTTCAGGTGCATCGTTCTCTGAAAGTGAAGGCACAGGTAGACACGGCAGTGAAGAAGGCTTTTGGCACACTCGCCTTCATCAGTAAGGGCACCGAGTAAAGAAGTTGGGAAGTTATGTTTCAGTTGTACAGGACGTTGGTGAGGCCACACTTGGAGTATTGTGTTCAGTTTTGGTCACCTTGCTATAGGAAGGATGTTATCAAACTTGGAAAGAGTACAGAAGAAATTTACAAGGATGTTGCCAGGACTCAAGGGACTGAGTTATAGGGAGAGGCTTGACAAACTGGGACTTTTTCCTTTTGAGTGTAGGAGACTGAGGGGGATCTTATAAAAGTGTACAGGGTCAAGGAAGGCATGGATAGAGTGAATACACTCAGTCTTTTTCCCAGGGTTGGGGAATCAAGGACTTAAATACATGGGAACCTGAGGGGTAACTTTTTTACAACGAGGGTGGTATGCATGTGGATTAAGCTATCAGCAGAAGTGGTTGAGGCGGGTACATTAACAACGTTTAAAAGGCATTTGGATGAATACATGGATAGGAAAGGTTTAGAAGGATATGGGCCAAGTGCAGGAAATAAAGTTAACATGGATGGACATTTTGGTCAGCATGGACCAGTTTGGGCTGAAGGGCCTGTCTGCATGCTCTAGGACTCTATGACTCTAAGTAATTGTTTTGTGGTGATATCTGTTTTAGGGTAAATGTTAATTGAGACACTGAGAGGATTTTCATACTTATCCTGAATGGCTGGCCAGGGCATAAATTTGATATCTCATGCAAAGATACCACAGTGTAGCTCCTCCTCAGCATGCCACTGGAACTAAGATTTTATTCTTAAATCTCAAGAGTAGAGCTCGAAGCCACAATCTCTGTCACAGAGGCAATAATTTTACCTTTGAGTAATAACTGCTAGGAAATGATTTGATAATCTCTATGTTGCTCCAGCAGGAAAACCCAGAGATAGAGATGGAAACAAGTTAAATAATGGATTGTAAATAAGTTAGAAAGAATAACCTCCTCCGATTGTTAAGTATAATGTTTGAAATGCATCTGATATGAAATATGAGATATTTTGTTAAATAATGTATCTTACAAAATGATTTTTAAAGTAGTAATTGGCAGTCCCAAAGTGGGTTTCAGCCATTTTGGCGGAATGATTTAATTTGTATGTAATAATTTAAGATCATCTTACCTATAAATGGGAACATATACTAAATATTGATAATTCCATTTAACATTTCATAATCAGCATGCAACTGAAATGTTGGGGTAAAATGGATCGAAGCTATATCTGTACATTCATGAACTGGGACTTTACGGAGTGGTCGTTGTCTTGAACATCAGTTCGAAAATTAGGAGCCATCTTGCTATAGCCAGTCATGGAAGTCCCGACTGGATCTCATGGACCTGGTTTTTGCATCCAGGTCAAAGTGCAATTTGTGGCTCCACAAACTTGACCCAGGTGAAAAATGTCCTGGATGATCAGGTATTTAGACATCTGCCTGTATCACTCATAAACAAAGCTTTTCACTGTATTTCAGTATACATGACAATAAAATCAAAGCAAAATCAAAATCCATCACGCTGGCCTTCTATAGACCCTATGATAACTCAGTGCCAATTCATGTCAATCCACAACAGCTACCTACCACCCTTTACCTTCACCACTCCATGGAAAACCATCAGGAACTATACTGACATAGTGATCTGTCTATTGATGATGTCCAGAGGTTCCCAATATCACAGATGCCAGTCTTCAACCAGTTCGATTCATTCCACATTATATCAAGAAATGTTTGGAAACATTGGATAGTGCTAAGGCCTGGGCCCTGACAACATTCCAGCAATAGAACTGAAGACTTGTGCTCTAGACTTGCAGCATCCCTAGCCAAGCTGTTTGAGTTCAGCTACAAGTCTGGTATCTACCTGACTGTGAGGAAAATTGCCCAGGTATGTCCTGTACATAAAAAACAGGACAAATCCAAACCACCCAATTACCGCCCCATCAGTCTACTGTCTATCATCAGTAAAGAGATGGAAAGTATCATCAACAGTGCTATCAAGCAGCACCTGGTCAGCAATAACCTGCTTAGTGATGCCCAGTTTGGTTCCATCAGGGCCACTCAGCTCCTGACCTCATTATAGCCTTGGTTCAAACATGGACAAAAAAGTGTTGAATTCCAGAGGTGAGGTGAGAGTCTCAGCCCTCGATGTCAAGACTGCATTCAACTGAGTTTGGCATCAAGGAACCCTAGCAAAACTGGTGTCAAAGGAATCTGGGGGCAAACTCTACAATGTTAGGGTTCATACCTGGCACAAATGAAGTTGGTTGTTGTTGTGGAAATCAGTCATCTCAGCTCCAGGACATCTATGCAGGAGTTCCTCAGGGCAATGTCTTAGTGCCAACCATCTTCAGCTGCTTCATCAATGACCTTCCCTCCATCATAAGGTCAGAAGTGGGGTTGTTTGCTGATAATTGCACAATGCTCAGCACTAAAGGTGACTCCTCAGATACTGAAGCAGTCTGCGTTGTAATGCAAAAAGACCTGGACAGTCTCCAGGTTTGGGCTGTGAAATGGCACGTAACATTCCCACCACAGAAGTAGTTAGCAATGACCATCTCCAACAAGAGAGAATCTAACCATCAATCCTTGACATTCAATATTATCACAATCACTGGAGTTCCCATTAAGAACATCTTGGGTTACCGTTGATAAGAAACTGACCTGGACTAGACATATAAATAAGTAAAATGATATTGCCAATAGTCCCAGAGGACAATAGTACTTCTGTCTCATGAGACAGAGATGACTGATAGTTAGTTTGATCTGAGGGTCATCACATCTCAGGCAAAAAATCCCGGAACTTCCTCAGTTAATGCCTTGTGAATCTACCTATACCACATGGACTGCAGAATTTCAAGAAGGCGATTCACCACTGTGATTACAAGAGCAACGAGGGATGGAAAATCAGTGCCGGCCCAGCCCCCAACTCCACATTCCATGAATAGATAGACAGAAATAAATAGATGGAAATAAATAAATAAAGTGCTGGATCTGAAGAGCTGCTAGCTCTCCTATTGGGAAGCAGCTCCTTGAGATAAGTTCTCATCCTTTAAAAAAGCCAAAAATCCTGACAGTTAATTGCCTGAGAATCATAGGCCCAGATTCTTGTTGTGATGCCCAGCCTCTCATTCATTCTTATTCAAAATGATGAGAATCAGAATCCTCATCCCCACATGTGTCACTTTGAATTTTGCCAGGGCTGCTGTGGGGATGTTCTGAGTTGCACATGTCTCCATTGAATTGGTATCCTCAGTGTCTGTAACCAGGTCACAGCAGGGCGATTTCCATGAATTTGTTTTGTCTAGTCAGAGTGTTGCTTTGGAGAAGTGATGCTGTCTTCTGGATGTGATTCCAGGGCATCATAGGAACAGCACCTGACCCTCCATTGATCTTATGGGATCACATCCACAAGAAAGCCTCCCTACTCCAAAGCAATGCCCTAACTAGCCACTGAGAGTGCTGATAGCTCTTCAGGTCCAGCAGTGCTGCCAAGAATAGTGGCCCTGGCTGGGACTGCAGCCAGCCTGATCTACTTACATGGAGGAGACTACAGAAATAAGGTGAGACTGGCAGGCAGGCTCTGGTAAGGCTGAGGCATGGGTGTCAGTGTGGGTCAGTATGTGGGGGGGTCTTTCAGCTGGGTTGGCAGTTATTTTTGGGGGAAACCCTTTCTGGGCCATGGAGTACTGGATCAGGAGGTCCAGAGTATACCTGGCAGTATCTGCACATGGCAAAATGCCCAACACTGTTAGTAATCACCATCAGTGGAGGAAGCAACAGGACTTTAAGTTGCCATTAATTGGTGGTTTAGGGGCTTTAATTAACTAAGTTGGGCAGACTGTCTGCCATTTTCCCTGCTGTGTGTTAAATGCCAGCAGTGGCAGGAAGATGACTGGCGGCATGGAGAGTAGTCTCCAAACTGTCCATATCTAAGCTGGTGGAAAGTACAGTCTTACCAGTGCTGCCTCTGAATGATCTGCGGATTCTTGCCACCCTGCCACCCCAATGGATTTCACAACCCCGTCTCCCAGCACAGTCCGAAGAGCACCTTAAAATTCCGGCCATGAGACCTCTTTGCAAAATGCATTGATAAAATGTTGCAGCTTTTACAATTTGCGGCACTGTGTGATTTAAAACAGAAATGATCTCGGTTTAAAAACGTTGCCATTTCCAGATGTTATAGAGCAGCAATAGAATAGGACACAGTTTTATCAACTGAAGTTTATTTCACAAAGGGGGAAGCACTTATGAACAAATAACTAGCTGCCTTTCTAAGGAGTAGAGTACAATTCCTGACTTTCTAAAATGATTCTGGTTAGATGTTTTAACAACATGTACAGAATATGTGCGTATATAAGATCAGAGACTTATTCCAGAGTTTTGGGGTTTAATTAAAAGGGTTTAGGCTTGAATTTTCATAGGATACTCCCAGTGACCTGCTGGAATTTCAGTGGAAGATGTACAAATGAATAGCTTAAATGGACATTTTAGGTACTTGTTCTATTTCTTCAGGGAGAGAGGGTAAAACCACTATGGACTTATATGAATCCAGCTCAAGATCTACTGGCCTATATTTGCATGAACTGGTTTTGTTGGGGTCAGATTAGGTTTCTTCCCTGAAGTTACCACAATACTGGTGATTCCATTGGACTCATCAGAAATTCATTCTTCAAAATGGAACCAGTAATTTTCATGACTTTTCATTAGACTCAGATAACTCCTTATTTAACTCCACACTGTCTCTTTTTGTGGCTGTGTGTACTCAGGTTTGAGTTTTATTTCCATCATCTAATTTTTTTTTTCTTTTCAGACACTTTCCCCAATCACGGATTGCACCCCCTATCAGCGGTGATAGAAAGGAGTTGAGACAGGCTTGCTGCATCCTGACTCAGTTTTGATGTGACAAAGCATTTGCCATTGCACTGCCTGACATCACTAAGGAGATCACTTCAAGGCAGCCTTCACCGTTCATACCTACTAGACATTTTTCAAAATTCTCTGTTGCTGCATACAGCTTAATGCAGTCATTCTGTCCAGTGCAGAGGAAAGGCATCTCACTCTGCCATGATAGAAACATAGGAAATAGAACACGAGTAGGACATTTGGCCCGTCAAGCCTGCTTCTCCATCCAATATGATCATATCTGATCTCCTATCTCAATGGTATATACCTATTCTGTCCCCATATGCCTTTAATGTCTAAAAACATTAGAAACATTTCTTTAGTAGGTCACTTGGTCCTTCAAGTCTGTTCTACCATTCAGTAAGCTCGCCAATCTTCTCTCCATGTCAATATGTTTCCATCTACACCAAGAACTTTTGTTATCCACAATTACCTTCGATGTGGCAGCTTATCAAATACCATCTGCAAATCTAAATACAACATATCCACTGGTTCCCCTTTATCTACCACACAAGTTACTTCTTAAAAGAACTTGAATAAATTAGATTAAAATGACTGCCCTTTGATAAAACCACATTGACTCTCCCTGATTACCTTGAACTTATCCAATGCCCTGTTATAATGTCTTTAATATCTAATAACCTCAGGACCCTAATACCCTATTGTCCAGCTTGGTGGCAAAGGTCTTTGAATACACTGCTCTGAAGTGCCTTTAACCTTTTATTACATTAAAGGTGCTTACAAATGCAGGTTGTTGTTGCTCTGGCACTGTTGCTGGTGAGACAAGTGCTCCAATATTCAAAATGCAGGAGCTGCATGAGAAAGTGTGCCAGTTACTTTACAGTTTGCCCAGACAATGTAAATGAGAGTTGAGGCTCAATTCTGAGCTGGGCTCCCAGCCCAGGTACCAACGGTCTCCTGGTTATGTTTGTGAAAATGGACAATGAATAATTTTTATAACAGGTTTTTTATTCCATGGAAGTGAACATCTTTGTCAAGGTCAGCATTTGTTCCCCATCGTTGTGAGAGAGGAATTTGATGTAAATATGAGTATGGTGAGTTTCTTAGGTTAGCTTTCTTCTCTTTTTACTTAGCTAGTTTTCATCTTACTGACAGCCATACTCGCTCTATTGCCAACCAGACATAATGGATTTGTAATGCAAATCTGATGAGACAGAACATGGAAGTTCATTATAGGAAAACACAGCAGACATCTGAAACTGTTGCTTGGTTACTACATTATAATAAGGCAGAGGCCATTGGGCATATTCAGCTGGCTCAATACTACTGTCTGTTCAGTCAATATCAAATTATTGAAACTTGACTAATTTTACAGTAACATCACAGGACAAAAAAAATCTGATCATGCTGAATAAATGCAAACGGGCATCTAGAACCTTCCAGCATTTAGGCATTTGTAATTACCTTCTTTGATGGCTCTGTCATACACTGAAATTTATCCTCTTAAAACTCTTGGCCAGTATAAGGCTAAGGCCATTTTAAGGTTTTCTGGTCTTCTATTGACCTCCTGAAAATTAGCTGCATCAGCATTCCAATGGAGGATCAAAATCATTCTTCACCTGAGGAATTAGTGGAGCCCTAGTGCTCAGAATTCCAGGAATACGCCATTCTATAACTTGTCATGAATTCAGGGAGAAACAGAAGGATCCAATCTTTTGAATCCACTTGAACATGGGTACACCTGAATCAGTGAACATTTATAAATTCCCTTACAAAAGAGCTGTTTTACCAAAATTTAAACTCATCAATGATGATTTCCAAGGAAACTTTATCCCTCTTCATTAACCAGGTAGAATTTTACAGTTAAAGAGTGAACACCAGTAAATTCCCCTCAGTTTAACAGAGCCCATGCTGCTGCGCAGAAGGGCAAGAATTGTGTCAGGAAATGATTCTATGTTGGGATTACGTCGTCAGCAAAAAACAATAGCAAGCAGAGAGGAGGCTGCAGGTGATTCTGTAGGAGGTTGGTAAAGAAATTTCTAGCTGAGCTTATGCAGTTTGTTGATCTAGTGGTACCAAAGTAGGCAACTGCTGCAGGTCCACTGGTCACATAGGCCTCGGTCAGGGCTAGGCCTTCTTAAAGAAGCCTTCTGCAGAACAACGCTGACAATGACATGGGAACAGGTCACTCAGGTAAAGATTCCTCCACTGAGAAGGAGGAAAGGAGAAGGAGGGAGGGGAAGGCCACAAAACAGGGGCAGCAACCAGTCTACCATCAGCATATACATCAGGGAGACCCTGAGCACATTAAAAACAGAGTGGGGAGCATTGGAGATGATGCCAATGGAGATGACAGTACACTTCTGGCAGAGTTATACAACAAGGAAGAAACCTTTTGGAATATTGAGTCTGGTCTAATTTATTTCCACTAATCCCACTTTCTAACATTTGGCCCAGAGTCATGAATGTTATGACACTTTAAGTGCTCATCCACTTCCACTACCCTCCCAGGCAGTGCATTCCAAGTTCCTAATGCCCTCTGGGTGCATTTTATTTCCTCAAAATTGTCTAAACCTCCTGCCCTTCACGTTAAATTATCCATCCAGTCTATTCCCCTTATAATCTTGTACACCTCAATTAGGTTCCCCATCAGCCTTTTAAGATCTAAAGAAATTGAACTGGGCTTAGCCAGCCTCTCTTTTAGCTAAAATACTCCTTCCCAGGCAACATCCTTGTGAATCTCTTCTGTATTCCCTCCACTGCAGTCACATCCGTCCTATTGTTTGCCAACCGGAACTGCATAGTAGTCCAGCTGTGGCCTAAGCAAAGTTTTGTAGAGCTCTAACATAACATCCCTGGTTTTATAGTCAATGCCATGACTGATGAAGGCAAGTGTCCCATAAGCCTTCTTAACTAACCTATTAACCTGTCCAGCTGTCTTCAGGAATCTGTGGACAAGTGTCCTAAGATCACTGTGTTCCTCTGAGCTCCCTAGTGTCCTTTCATTCAATGAGTACTCCCTCGTCTTGTTACTTCTTCCAAAGTGCATCACCTTATAATCTTTAGGGTTAAATCCCATTTGCCACTGATTTGTATATCTGATCAATGTTTCTACCTTCCTTTAACCAAAGACCTTCCTCACTGTTAACTACCTGGCCAATCTCTGTGTCATCTGCAAAATTACCTACCATCACTGTCGCATTCTCATCTACAACATTTATATATTTCTCAAATAGTTAGGGATCCAGCACTGATTTCTGTTGTATGCCTCCAGTCACACAACAGCTGTCTACCACCACCCTCTGTCTCTTAACACTAAGCCAGTCTGGATCCAACTTGCCAAGCTACTCTAGATGCATGAGCTTAAACCTACTTTACCAATTTCCCATGTGGGACCATGTAAAAGGCCTTCCTGAAATCCATATAAACTACATCAACTGCCTTACCCTGATCTCCACGCTTGGTCATCTCCTTGAAATATTCAATCAAATTTGTCTGGTATGACTTCCTTCTGATTATTCATGATCAACCCTTGCCTCTCCAAGTAGAGATTAATTCTCTCCATCAGAATTTTCAACAATAATTTCCCTATCTCTGATGTGAGACTCATTGGTCTGTAATTGCCCGGTTTATTAAAACCTCCAATACCTCCTCACTCTTTATATCAATCTGGTCAAGAACCTCATAGTTCCTTTCCCAGAATTCTGCACCTACCTACTCCTTCACCTGAATGAAAACAGAAGTGAATTACTCATTTAACCCCATGTTAATATCCTCCAGATTTTCTCTCGGTCCCTAATGGGCACTACTCTTTTCCTGGTTACCCACTTCCCCTTAATATACTTGTAGAAATTCTTGGGATTCTCCCTAATTTTCATTACCAGTGTTTTCTCATGCTCCCTCTTTGCTTATCTAATTCCTTTCTTAAGTTTCCCCCTGCACTTTCTATACTCCACTTAGGCCTGCATTAATTTGTTCCCTCTGCACCTTATTAAAGCCCTTCTGTTCCTTCTTAACCAGGTTCTGGGTTCATTCTGAATTTTGAAATTCAGGGTTGTCTGGGTTTTTTGCTCCTACATTTTACCGTAAAGGGAACATGTTGGACCTACACAGTGCCCATTTCCTTTTTGAACTCCTGCTATGTTCTACTGTGGACTTTCCCACAAGTAGCTGTTCCCAGTCTGCTTTGGCCAGATCCTGCTTTAATTTAATAAAATCTGCCA
This sequence comes from Rhincodon typus, assembly GCF_021869965.1. Lineage (NCBI taxonomy): Eukaryota > Metazoa > Chordata > Chondrichthyes > Orectolobiformes > Rhincodontidae > Rhincodon > Rhincodon typus. Next base: position 131,781,099 of record NC_063332.1, on the reverse strand, counting down.
ACCCCCAATCCGAAGTACTGTTTTTGCAAACCTTTTTTTTTCATTTTCTATGATAACCTTACATCATAGGATGTTGTAGTTGCCATCACTAAAATGCTCTCCCATTGCCACCTTGAACACCTGTCTGGCTTTGTTCCAAAGAAATAGGTCCAGCACTGCACTGCCCCTTGTTGGACATTTACAGATTGATAGAAAAATCTCTCCTGAATACATTAGAAGAAATCTGCCCTCTCTAAACCCTTTTCAATATGACTATCCTAGTTATCATTGGGGAAATTGAAATTCCATAATATAATTACCCTATTATTATGTTTACACACCTAAGTAAATTGTCTACAGATCTGCTCCTTTTTTGCCCACTGACAATTAGGTGCCTGTCACACACTTCCAGCAATGAGACTGCCCCCTTTTTTTCCTAAGCTCTGCCTACAAAACCTCATTTGAAGACCTCTCCAAGATAATGTCCCTTTTTACTACTCCTTAATTAATAGTGCAACATCACCTCATCCTTTGAAACCACCCTTGTCTTGCTTGGTGATCCTTTATCCTGGAATATTAAGTTACCAGTCCTGCCCCTCCCTCAACCACATCTCTGTGATGGCAACAATATCACAATTCCACGTATCAATCCATGTCCTTGACTCATCTGTCTTACCTTAATACTCCTACCATTAAACGGGCCATTGATTTTATTGATAGCTAGCAAGGTGCCCGTGGACCAGCCACAGATGGTTGTGAATTGAAAAGGTTATTCTAACCCTATTAACATTTGAATGGTGTGTGATCACCATCAGTGGATCCTGCATAATGGGCACAGTCTCCTCTCGACTATCATGATGCCAACATCTGAGGGTGCTCCCAGGTACTATATCTACTTAGAGTCTGAGAAACTAGGTAGTAGGCAATGGCTAATGTTTAAAAAGGTTGGATGCTTGCCATGTATCCTGCAGAAGAGATGTTCAATATTAACCAAACTCTTCTAAGGACATCCATAGAAATGACCACCAGTCTTCTCAAAGTGAGATTCTGTTTCCTCGACTGTTCTGCAGGTTTCTTACAATATTGCAATACTCTCCAGAACAGGTGTCCCTCAGCATCAATAATAACAACTGAAACCCCCTCAGCAGCAACAACAACTACTGAAATTCCCCTGTGGAATAGAGTTATTTATGCCTTTACTCCAAGATTAGCTCTTGAATGTTTGTGTATGGAACTATGTTGTAGTGATGTCAGATAACTTAGCAGTAAAGCATGTGTCTGTAATTGTCCACGGTCTATCCTCTCTTCCCATGCCTTGTAAATGGATGAATTCAATAAAACTTGAAATTCTACACTCTGATGAGTGTTGACCTCTTTCTCATACACCCCTCTTAGAAACACCAACAACAGAACCACCCCTTTCAAACAGGAACACACATTGCCAGAGTGACCTCCTGCTAGTAGCTTCTCCAGCCCTCAATGCCCACCCTGTCACCAACTCCAAGCCCACTCTGAACCTCTCATTCTGCTGCTTCCTGCTATTCATCCCTTAGTCAACCAGCCAGCCCTGACTGTTGGCAGGTTCTTTGACAGAGCAGGATTGAAAAGTAATCCTGCTTCTGCTTCTGCCCCTGCTGGCCATACATTAAATTCTGCCCAAGGTATCATTTTTACAAGATTGTACTTCAATTGTTGAAATTGTCATCTGCCCTGCTTGATATTCTGCCCAGTAATGTAATAAGGCCAGGGATTTAAAAACAGCCTGAAGCTTCCTTTGCATTATGTGATGGTATCTTCTATTCACATTCCCATCTTAACCTGCTCCTGTGTAGTAGTCATCAGCCATCATTGTATTCAAATATTTCTGCATTTTTAATGGAATATACTGCAGTATCTTTGTGTTTGGATTTGTGCCTGCTCTGAACTGTGTTGAGACAGTGTGAATCCATTAATGCCAACAATTAAATTATACTTTAATCCCATTAATTTGAAGAGGCTTCCGAAGGTGATATATAAGAAATACTAACATTTCATGGCCAAAGCATTTTACAGCTAACAAAGTACCTTTGAATTGTAATCACTGTTTTAATGCTAGAAGAATGACAGCCAATCTAGCTGCAGAAACCTCCAACAAACAGCAATGAGGTAATGACTACATAAACTGGGTTAGGTTTACTTGATTAAGGGATAAATATTATCTAAGATACTGGGGAGAAACAGACTTTGCTTGTTTGAAATAATACCTTCTGATACTTTACATCCACCCGAGAGAGAAGACAGGGGCTTATGTTGTTGTCTTGTTTCAAAGTTGGCACCTGTGACATTGCATTACTCGTTCAGCACTGTACAGGGGCATTAGCCATGTCTTTTTGTGCTCAGGTCTGTGGAGTGGGACTTGAAATCATAATTTCCTGATGGAAAGGTGAGAGTGCTACCAACTAAACCAAGGTGATGTAAGTTAATGTTGGTAAACAGAGTAAGGAAAATGAGCCCACAAGCCCAAACCTGTAAAAACTGGAATAATAGAACAAAGGGAACAAGATCAAACTAGCAAAAGACTAGGACATGAAAAAGATCAACATATGGAAGACTAGATGAGTGAAGGTTAGTTTCTAGAAGCTGCAATAAGACCATATGAAATAGAAGCAGGATAGCCATTTTGCTCCTCAGGCTACACTTCCATTTGATAATAGGATCATGGCCTAAACTCCACTTTCTTGTCTGTTCCCGACCTGTCATTGCAGTTTAAGCATAAAATCGAATTAAAGTTTGGCCATTTAAAAAATGTAGATTTGTAACTGAGTTTTAAGATAGTTGTAGAATAGATTCCACCTGTTCAAATCGACTTCCATATTAGTGATTTCAAACAATTAAAAAAGACTTGTCATGGGCAGTGGTACAAAATTGAACCAGATGCCTGTTCTACAGTCTCTGCTATACAGTTCTGTTGTGGTTATGTGGAGCAAATATCAGATACTTTGTATAATGAGTGGTCAATTAGATATTGTCCATTTTGTGTCACTATCTGGGCTAAATTTCTTCGCCAATAATGCATGCGTTGTATAAAATTCTACATAATGACTGATTTTGTACAGATTTTGAGATGTTAGATTATCTGCAAATAACACTTACCAAATCAATAACTACATTAATTTCGGTCCATTTCAAAGATAGTTTATTTGTTGCAAACAAAAACAAATGACAAATTAATTTAACTGTATGGCAGGAGAGATTTTTTTGCTTGAGCGAAAGTTTCATATCTCCTCCTGGTTGGGCTCCGGATTCCTGCTCTTTCTTCAAGGTAAGGTTAATTCAAATGTTTTAGATGGTTATTAGTTTTAGTACAGTTTTCATTGTGTACTCTGTCTCCAAGGTAAGGAAAATAGCTATGCTAGGCCAGGGACTTTCAAAACTCTACAGTGGCTGATTTCAGTAGGAGAGGGAACTCTAGGTTTTCAATTCTTCCTCATGACTTAGTGCATCTGTAAATGCCGGTGTTTCTGATGTTTAATATGCTGATTCTCAACAAACGTGGTGTGCATGAACTATATATTTATTTCAGGACACTTGCTGTGACTTGACTCTGTTTCATTCCTGAGAAAAGAAGAAAGAAAAACTAGCTAGCAAAATAAGGAGATACTAGAGCAGATGACCAAGCACTTGACGAAAGAGGTAGGCGTTAAGGTTTTTCTTGGAAGAGCAGAGAGGTTGAGGATGAAATTCCAGAGCTGGGAACCTGGTGGCTGAAGGCATAGTTGCTAACTGTGGAGCCAAGGAATTCAGAATGAAGGATAGGTTAGAATTAGAATCATGCAGGACTTTTGGAAGGTTGTAGGGATGGAAGAGGTGGCAGACTCAAGAGTGAGGCAAGGCTACAGAGTGATTTGAGTATGATAATGGGAATTTTAAAATTATGCCAATATGGTCATGGAGCCACTGCAGGTCAGTGATTAAAAACAAGGCAAAAGAATCAACGTCTGCCTTTGTAAAGTATTAACCCCACTTTTGCCCCAGTGCCTACTCCCTGCCTTGTGGAGTTTGGGATGTTAAAATTTCTCACATCTTCAGTCAAAGGCATAAAGAGCATAACTCACTAGCCTGGCACTAGTTGAAAATTGGTGAAGAGATAATCAGCTCCTTGAAATATTTAAAATCTGAACAGTGGCACTGATGGCCATCATTGCAGCAGCTGTTTGATGGGATTAATAGAATTCATATCATCCAACAACAACCACATCATGCCATCATTAAAAATACAGTACAAAGGCAGCATAAGGAACTGAACACAAGATTCACATCATCTTGCTGGAAATAGAGGGTTCAGGAGTAAACAACCATATAATACAAAGGTTTATGATTAAAAACAATAGTTCCTGATTTGTAATTTGAGATTTAATTTTAATGCATATGGGCATTATTTTCCCATTTGAAGTTAAGGAATATCGGTGAACGTGTCGGTTTGGATCATATTCACCAGTGCTTGGCGTGACTTCTTTCACATAATCATGTGTGTCTCTGCTTACTATGTCTTCAAGCGAGATGATGCCCACGTTTCTTGAGGAATTGTGTGGCCAGTGAGATGGAAGGTTTTTCCATTGATGGGATCTTGTGGTGTGGAAGGCTTTTGCTCCATATTTAAAGGTGAGTTAGATATCACTTCAGACTCTACAAGCCAAGTATCTGCCCCTTAGACTGCAGGGGCTGCCTCTATGAAGGGAGCCTAAAAATACCAAACTTGTTCCAAGATTTACTATAATGACATTCCAGGCACTGCTGGATGGTGTCACAGGCTGAAAATCTATCTTCTGACCCGATAAGAAGGCTATCCCATCAGACCTGTCCAGTCTGGGCAGAGATCACATCAGGGTTCAGTGCTATAGTCTCAATAACTAGGGATACCCGGCCGTGCCACAAGAAGGTGAATAACCTCCTGCTCTCCATTAGGGTAAGTGCCATCACTCATTCCAACTCCATCACTGCACACACCTCTCACCAAAGCTGATGGCCCACAGGCCTCTGCATCCCATACATCATATTTACTCCAGGGTTCACACCCACCTCATTCTCTCAAAATGCCAACCCCTCCAGCACTCATACTCAATCCCCAGATGAACTTTATCCCCTGTGTCATATTAATGATTATGGTCTAATGATCAATCACTTATCAGGAATTGATCAACTCCATGGGATAGATTTTCAAAATCAATGAAACATGTGTTAACTTATGAAGCAGGATTAGAGCAAACCAATTGATTTATGATTGTGCAGTTGTGTGCACAGTAAACAAACTGTCAGGCAGAGTCACAACATTGTATACACTCAATACGTAGAATTCTTAAAGGTGAACTCTCTTAAAGGTAAGGTTTACATATAAAAACACAACACAGTTAGGCATGATCACAACTGCTTCTGACCATTTTAATTGTATTCAAGCCTTCTGTTTATTTCATTGAAGGAGAAACTGGCCAACAAAGCCACCGACTTCTTAAGCAACATAATACTTTACCCTTCTCTGATCAGCAGCAATGTTAACAATTTGTGCTGCGTAATCTTCAATCCATCTTCACCATCAAAAGCCCTCTCTTCTCTTGTGCAGGCTCTGGTGTACACTCATGGAAACTCAACGAGGAACAGACCATGACTTGAACCCATCTTTGCCAGCTCCGCTTCCGAGCAATAAATAAATGAAGCCTTGGAGAATGCACTGGTAAAGTATTCAACTGCACCCTCTACCAGCTCAGAGACTGTCACCTTAATGGAGTAGACTCGAGGACACATCCTGGTGTGCTCCTCACTGACATGTTTCTGCCGCTTCTTGACGAAGGCACTCCCTGGGTCTCTCCACCTGGATCTCCTCTTCATCCTCTCTAGTGCAATCACATTCCTCCTATTGTGTGGCCAGCAGAAATGTGCCCAGTACTCCAGCTATGACTCAACTAATACTTTATACAACTCTATCATCATGCCTTTGCTTTTTGTATTCAATGCCTTAATGAATAATGGCACGTGCCTTGTTAAACACCTTATCAATCGGTTCTCCTACCTTCAAGGATCTACGCACATGCACATCAAGGTCCCTCTTATCCTCTACCTCCTAGGGCCCTTAACATTCAACGTGTACTCCCTTGCCTTGTTAGTCTTCCCAGAATGCATCACCTCACAGTTTTCAAGATTAAATTCCATTTGTTAACATTCTGCTCATCTGACCAGCCCATCCATATTGTCCTAAAGTCTAAGGCTTTCCTCCTCAACACTTACCACGCCACTGAATTTCACATCATCTGCAGAGTTACTGATCACACGTCATACATTCATGTCTAGACAGTCAATGTGCACCACATGCAGCAATGGACCCAGCACTGAACCCTGTGATATGCCACTGGACACAGACGTTCAGTTACAAAAACACGCTTCAACCGTTAGCCTCTGCTTCCTGTCACTTTATTTAAGTAAAGATACACTGGCATTGGAGGCAGCCCAGAAAAGGTTCACTAGGCTGTTACTGGTATGGAGGAACTGTCTTATGAGGAGAGGTTGAATAGCTTAGGCCTCTAGTCATAGAATTTAGAAGAATGAGATGAGACCTTATTGAAACATACAAAATTCTTAGAAGGCTTGACAGGGTAGATGTGTAAAAGTTTTCTTCCTCTTCTGGGATAGTCGAGGACGAGAGCACAATTTCTCAGAATAAAGGGTCACATACTTAAGGCAGAGAAGAGGGAGACTTTCTTTGTGGGGTTGTTAAGTATATTCAAGTCTGAGACAGATTTTTTAATCAGCAGAGTAAGCAAAAGTTACAGGGAAAAGGTAGAAAAGTGGAGGTGAGGATTATCAGATCAGCCATGATCTTATTGAATGGCATAGCAAACTTGATGAGCTGAATGGCCTAATTCTGTCCCTATGTCTAATGGTGTTATGGTGTTATGATTTTTGTCAATTAAATTTATATTTTCTTTCCTATTGTATTCTCATCTTTTCAAAAATTATTTTATTTTCAATCCATTACTTTGATCCTTGTCATATGCTTTTCCACAATCCTTACTTAAAATCTTACTATTTTCTGATTCCTATTGCCTTGATTTTCCTCTTTGATGTGCCCTAGTTCATTTCCCATTAAAATATCAAGCAGTGATTCCACATTTGATGAGATTCTTACGTACTCAATAGAAAAGGAATCCTGAACTCATAAATGTCCATTCCTTTTTCCTCTTTTCCCTCCTAGTTCTTGACATGTTTTGTGAAGTAGTTGAAACCTCCTTTTGATTATTATTCCAGTGTTATTTATTTGTTTCATAGCTTAGCCAACATATGTATTTTTCCTTTATTCTTCCACATTTAACGCAATCAATCCCTGCTTATAATAAAAAATACAAAGAATTGCAGATGCTGGAAATCAGAAACAAAAACAGAAATTGGTGGAAAAATTCAGCAAGTCTGATGACATCTACAGAAAGAAAGCAGAGTTAACCTTTTGGGTCCAGTAATCCTTCTTCAGAACAGAATAAGGATTGTTCTTCTGTTCTGAAGGAAGGACACTGGATTTGACATGTTACTCTGTTTTCTCTCTACAGATGCTATAGACTTGCTGAACTTTTTCAACAATTTCTGTTTTTGATAAATTCCTACTTATGTTTTGTCTCAATTCATATGGATTCAGTTTCTGCCTTAATGTTATGTGAGTTCCTTTTTAGTATTTCCATTATGCAAATGCTTGTATGAATTTTCTTATACAGTTTAATAGGTTTCAACCTGTGCCAAAATTCATCTTTGAAATGATTCAGTCTTTCTTTGATATGCTAGTTGAGAAATCCACTAATGAATCCTCTAACTATTGTGAGCTTATCTTTACTGGTCAGTATGCACAGTGAGATTCCTGCTACTTCATGTGCTATAAAATTGGCTCTATTGGCTATCTAGTAACATAGGACCTGAGCAATTTGCTCATACTATAAACTTCACACCAAGATAGTGTATATCAGAGCTTTGATATGGGACAAGAACTACCCTGATGAGATCATTGTTTACTGTGCATCACATTTTTGAATATGAAAATGTCATTCAATTTTGTGGGACGTGGACTTTGCTGGCTGTCCAACATTTATTCCTGCCCCTAGTTGCCCAAGAAGATATTTCTGAAGAAGGGTCCTGACCTGAAACATCAACTTTCCTACTCCTCTGATGCAGCCTGGCCTGTTGTGTTCCTCCAGCTCCACACTGTGTTATCTCTGACTCCAGCATCGGCAGTTCTTACTACTTCTTCATATCTGCTGTGCATTTCTTGTCCAAACATTTAAATCTGACTCCCCAAGTGCTTTTGCCATTAACTAATGCGAACAACCTTACTCTGGTTACCTTATCCAAACCTTTCATGACCTTTCACATCTCCATCAATTCACTCCCTTTTTGCTCAAACTAGAACAACACCATTTCTCCAATTAAACTAATGTCTAGAATCCCTCATCCCTGGAATCATTTTGAAAAATCACCTTCAAACCTTGTCACAAACCCCCACATCACCCTTAAAGTGTCCTGACCTGAAGTCAATGTAATGTTCTAGTTGAGACCTATCCATGGCTTTATAAAGGTTCATCATTACTCCCCTGCTTTTACATTCATGTATGAGAAAGAAGAGAGATAAATCTAACAATTACAAGACATTAAACCAAATGTTGATATTTGGAGACAATTGCCCAGGACAAAATTCATTGTCACTTGGAGAAACACAAGTTATCACAGATTTGTGAAAGCAAATTGTGCCAGAGAAACCTGATTGAGGAGAGGTCTTGCTATTATGATTGCTGTTGTGAATGTGCACCTTCAAAAGGCATTTGATAAAGTACCATGGAATATAACTGTTGGTAAAATGGAATCCCAAGTGATTACAGGAGAATGGATGCACAATTCCAAACTGATGAAGGAAAGGAAAGCAGAGATTAACAATGAACTGCTGTTCTGCTGGAGAGACATAGATAGTGCCAGGAACAGTCTGAGGACTGCTGCTAAATTAGTGACATGGACTTCAGTGCATCATTCCAAGGTTTACAGTTGGCATGTAACCTTGAAACATAGTAAATAGTGAGGAGGATTGTAGGAAACTTTAACAGGACTTAAAGGCCAAGATTTTGACGACTCCAGACGTACCACCAGAGATATGCTTTGGGGACCCTTGGAATTTCCAGTGCTCTCGCCATGTGGGAATTCTCAGGAAGTTTGAACTTCTGAACAGCAATTCCTCTGCACCCTAGGATCCTCCAAAAAGTCAGCAAATCTGAGTTTGTGTCAAAGATTTTGGACAATTCTGAGTTACTTACCAAATTGGTTAAGTAATTGCCTAGGAGCCATTAGATGTAAATATCCTAGTGCAATGCCTGAGTAACCATGCAACTGAAAATTACCCCTTACGCCTGACTAACCCCTGATCTGACCCCATTATTCTCAACAATCTGTCTGCCCCCTGTTGAAACATCAACCTCCCCCAACTCTGAGTCGCGCCCTGACCTGATCTGACCAGACTCCACCATTTGACTTGACACCCCCCCATAAATTCTATACTCACTTATAGACCTACACATTCAGATTCCCATTCACTAAAACACCAAAAACCTGTTTGAATGTCACTGTGTGAGTGAATAGAGACTTAGTACAATACAGAGGTGAGTGGCAAAAAACGCAGTGTGCCCTGACTTTGCTCCTGATGATCCAGAGCCTAGGATGAAGGATTCTGATGGTAGACTGCTCTGCCTTTCTGAGATAATCCAATTCACAGTTCCAAGCCATTCCTTTTGGGATAGACAAAAGTAGGAGTAGAGCATCAACCTGAAAATGATTTCTGCTCCTGGAAGAGCCTATAGGTGTGAGGCTGAAAAAGCCTAGCAGGTTAGACAGCATCCAAAGAGCAGGTAAGTCAATGTTTCAGGCCGAAACCCTTCATCAGGACTGAGTCGAAATGTTGATCCACCTGCTCCTTCGATGCTTTCTGATCTGCAGTGCTTTTCCAGCCTCACATCTATAGACTCCGGCTTCTAGCATCTGCAGTCCTTATTGTCTCCATTACTCCTGGAAGACTTGGGACAGAGGGGTGAGTGAACTAGCCAGATGTGTGATTAATAAAATTTAATGCAGAAGCGATGCAATTTGAAAGAAAGAACAAGAGATAATCCAAGCTACGTGATACAAATTTCAAGGAAGTACAAGAACAAAGGCCTGGGGTCTCATAGACACAGATTGTTGTAGGTGGCAGAACAATTTGACAAGGTTGTGAAAAGAGCCTATGATTCCATCACTTTATTAATAAGCACAAATGGTGTGAATTAATGCCCTCCGCTTTGGCATTTTTGGTGGAAGGACGCAGTTAACTGGGAAGGATGGGATCCCACCGCTCTCCAACCACAGCCCTGATTAGGTTTGCAGCAGGAAGTCTCAAAACTGACCTTCACTTGAAGCCTGACCAAGATACCCAGCATCAGGAAGGAGGATCCAACTGACAGTCGAACCCTATCCTTGCTGCTGATCCTGTCCTCCCTCCTATATGACCCTCATCCAACAAATAACACACACTCCCTCCACAGCCCCCTCTCCAAAACCATTATCACACTCTTGTGTCTGAGGTACTCTTTGATTTCTAGCCTTTGAGCAGGAGCAGTACTTGTTGTGCTTCTATTTTTGTTAACCATGAACTTACTAATCTAAACATTACAACTGGGGAACTAAATGTGGTTCATTCTAAGACATATTTGGAGTCAAGAAGTTCCATCAATACCCTGCTTGGTCTTGTTAAAGAGAACAGGCAGTGCTGCCCATAGCTTCAGGCCATTTTCAGCAGTGGTCTCTAATACTAAATGTGTATAGTTACAAGTTGGAATACCCATCCAAGAGACCAAGTAGCAAATGCAGATGCATTGAGCTGCCTCCTGCTGGCAGGTACACCACCGGTAGTATTGTCACTGGAAGAGTCTGTAATGATTTTACATTTTCAGGACGCACTTCTAGTCACAGCTGACAATTTCAGATTTTGGATGTAGAAAGATCTGCTCCTGGCAAAACTGAAACAGCCGGTTGTGTTGGGGGAAGCCAAAGGGCCATCACAATCAGAACTGAAACCTTTTTGGACCCAGAAAGACCAGATCACAGTAGAGGATGGCATATTATTATGGGGAGCAAGAGTTATTGTCCCTGGCAAAGGTTACTGGTTGAACTCCATCAGGGTCATCCAGGGGTATCCAAAATGAAGATGTTGGTGACAATTTATCTGGTGGCCAGGATTGAATGTATACATAGCCGCATTGGTGGGGCAAAGCCCAGAGTGCCAACAAGGACAAAAATTACTGGCAGCAGCTTCCCCACATTTGTAGGGATAGCTGGATAAACCCTGGACTGAGTTACACATCGACTATGCAGGTCCTTTCATGGGCTCAATGTTCTTAGTCATTATGGATGCCCACTCAAAGTGGCTAGATGTGCATACAGTTCATTTGTCAAACACGGGAACGACAATAGGAAAACTTTGTGCATCTTTTACAAACATAGACTCCAGGAATCGTTGGTCACAGAATATGGCCATCATTTACCAGCAGGGAATCTGCGTATTTCCTAAAGTCAAATGACAGGTCCATACCATCCACCATCCAACAGTCTGGCAGAAAGAGCAGTCCAAACTTTGAAGGCAGGCTTAAAGAAATAGCTACAGCTTCACTAGATATCCAAATGTCCCAGTTCCTATTTAACTAGTGTCAAGGACTCTCCATGTATAAATAAAGTGTGACTCGTTGATGGGATACCAGCCTCTGTGGGGTTATTTCACTAGCCTCTGATTGGCTAGCAGCACTCAACAGCTGATACTTCCACATTTGGTGTTCCTGATTTTGAGGAAGTCCCACCAGTGCCCAGTTAACTGCCTGATTGACAATCAGCTGGCCCTCTCATAAAGGGCTGTGAAGCTCTTGTTGGCCCTCTAGCCAAAAGACAAGACCCCAGTTGCCTACATTAAATTGTAATGCCAAAGTTGAATCTTTATAAAACATTGTTTAGGGTTAGGTAAGTATTCAGAAAAAGGTTAACAAAAATGTTGCCAGGGTTGGAGCTTTAAGGAGAAACTGAATAGGCTGGGGCTGTTCTCCCTGGAGCATCGGAGGCTGTTTATAAACTCATGAGGGGCATAGATAGTTTGAATAATCAAGGTCTTTTCTCCAGGGTAGGGGAGTCAAAAACTAGAGGGCATAGGATTGAGGCGAGAGGGGAAGATTTAAAAGGGACCTAAGAGGCATGCAGAGGGTGGTGTGTGTATGGAACAAGTTGACAGAGGAAGTGGTGGAGGCTGGTACAATTACAACATTTAAAAGGCTTTTGGATGGATGCATGAATAGGAAGGGTTTAGAGGGATCTGGGCCAAATGCTGGCAAATGGGACTAGCTTAATTGGGATATCTGGTCGGCATGGACAAGTTGGACTAAAGAGTCTGTTTCTGTGCTGTACATCTCTATGAGATCATGGAGAGCCGGTAATCCCCATCACATTAGAACAATGTAGATAAAGGAAGGCAGCAAGTTTTTTACTTCTTCCCCATAAACCTTGATTTCCTTACTGCTTAAAGACCTGACTAACTAAGACTTGAATATACTTGACAACCCAATTTTAGCAAGTCTTCTCTATTTTCTTACTCCATTCTCTTTAAAATAAAGGCCAACATTGCATTTACTTTTTTATTGCCTCTTGAACTTAGAAGCTAGTTTTTTGTGATTCATGCATGAAGACTTCCCTCCAGTTCCATCTATGCTCCAGTCTTTCCATATTTAAATTATAATCACATTTTCTCACTCACTTAATTTATTTATAATCCTCTGCAGACTCTTTGTGTCATCCCCCACTGTTTGCTTCCCCATCGATTTTTGTGTCATCTGCAAACGTGGTGATAATGTGTTCACTGTCCTCAGCCAAAGTGTATTGTAAATAATTTTGACTGTGGCACAGACCCCTGTTGTATCCCAATAGTTACACATTACCATCTGAAAATGCCCTTTTTTTCCAACTATACGTCAGCCAATCCTCTACCTAAGCTAATATACCACCCCCAAGACCACGGGCTCTTACCTTATTAAATAGCTTGATGTGGTGAACATTACTGAATACCTTTTGGAAATTCAAATACATTATATCTATTGATTCCCCTTTATCTATCCTACTTGTTGCCTTAAAGTACTGTAATAAATTTGTCAGCCATGTTTTCCCCTTCATGAAGCCATGCTGACTCTGCTTGATTCAGTTCTGTCGAGACTACAGAAGCTGGGTTTATTCTCCCTGGAAAACAGAAGGGTAGGGAAGGTATGAAACTGCTGAGCTAATAAAAATTTTGAAGATTTTTGATAGAATAAATACGAACAAACTTTTTCCACTGGCAGAAATTCTAGCAACCAACCAACACAGATTTCAATTGATTGGCAAAAAACAGAAGGAAGTTGAGGCATTTGTTTTTGGTGCAGTGAATTGATATGAAATGGAATATACTAACTGAAAGGGTAGCAGAAGCATGTCCATAGTAACTTGCAAAATTGATTTAAGCAAATACAAGGGAAGGAAAACATTGCGGGGCTATTAGGAAAGAGCAGTAGAGTAGTTGGATTGGATAGCTTCTTCAAAGAAATTATATGGGCACATTGGGCCAAATGAGCTGTATCTATGTTATATCTGTGTAATTGTTCAAAAATAATGATTTTTCTGTAATAACTGTGTGACTGGTGAGCCCTCAAATTTGACCAGTGATATTTTATCATGTTGTGAAAATGTTTTCACAAGACAGTACAAGTAAGCTCCTATAAAGTTTTAAAACCAGAAGTTCATCTATTGAATATTCGTATCACATTACTATATTCATTATTTCATCAACCTATTGAGAATGCATTGGTTCACACCTCCTTTACAGCAATATACCCAGGAAATATTGAGGGTACAGTTAAGTCTTGGTAGTAGTTTGTTGAGACTAGAAATATCAGGTTTACAAAAGATTGTACAATAATCAAATCTACGTAATAACTATGGCCCTTGTGGTGTTGCATTGCTATAACTCCAAAGCTATTAGTTCATTGGATTTTTGCAATCGAACCTAATTAAAGTTGCCTCAGATTAATGGAGCATGTCTGCATCAGTACAGGAGCTATAAACCATTTCCACCATCAACATGCCCGGTTTATGTGGTAGATGTACACTTTCTATTGGCCTGTTGAACCTATTTGAAATGCAAGGCTGATTAATATTGGTTCATGTATAATAAATGCTGTTTCAATTTGAGACATCAAATATTTTGCCAAGATAGACAAGTAATTTACACAATTTATGGTATGTCCACACAAGAGCTGACACAATCCTTTCATCCCAGATATACATCCTAGATCGAAATGTACTGCACTTTCATTTTAGCAGCAGTATCTTCCAGAATGTTTAGGCTAGGCTGACTTAAAAGCTTCAATATCAAAATGCTCCCCTGACCCTCTATACCAATCCAATAAACCATTAATGGCAGTTGGTTAGCAAGTTGGGGTTAGTATGTGAAATCGATGTCTCACAGTTCATACACACTGTATGTCACCCACCATTATTTTTATGGCAGCAAATATTGAGAATTTAAAGTAATCCACTGCACAAAGTCTAGCAAGGGTACAATTGGAAGCCCAATTTGAAATTAATTGGTACTGGATGGGTTTCCTGAGGCTCAGAGAACTTGGCAATGAAACAGTGAAAGATTGAGAATCGCTTTATTGGGATGGTTAAAGAGTAGGACCCTGACCTTAATAGAAGTTGAATGTTCAAAGCAACTTTCTCATTTCCCTCTGGGACATGGATTGGTGAGGGTATTTGGTTTGAGACTTCTTGGTACTGTTTTGAGGTGTTCAGACAGAGCAGATCATGATAGTGGCTTTACAGTAGCTCTTGCTTTGCCTGAGAAAGAGGTAAGAATTAGGACCAATGTGTGATGTGACGAGAGTGCATGTGCAACAGAAATGGGAGCAACATTGATTTCAAGCTCATAGAGAATTCTATACACCGACTGAAGACAGGGGTTCAATTTCTGTGCTCTGTAGAAGGAGGGTTGTGTATGAAGGCTGCCATTGCCATAAGAAAAGCTGCTGCTATTAACCTCCTACAAGGAAAAGAACTATGATGAGTGGGCACTTGGATTTGCATGGTTCCACACGTGGTAATTCGGGCACCCCTTATCCACCAGAAGTATTTTAATTCTATTCTATTAATGTTCATCTGAAAAGCCACTTCAAACTAGGTTAATGCAGGTCTACAACAGACTCCAGAATACAGCCATGGTTACTAATGCTGCAACAGCCCAACATCAACAAAGTGTCAGACTTACTGAATGACTGTAAGGCTATATTAAAATAGAGTTCCTTTCTGATGAAGGCTTCCTGAGGCTTGCTATGTATGACCGCTAGGAATACTACATTTGGATATCTACAACTGTCATTGAGCAAGCCATCAGTGTGCTCAGGCAGTGTTTCAGGATCTGAATGTCCCCTCCAATACTCAGTAGGGAAGCTAAAAAGGATCATTATTTCACACAATGTAGAGCAAAAGTAAGGACCAGAAGAGTAGGATAAACAAACCCCTCAGCATTCCTCAACTGATGAGAATTCTAATGGAAATCTTTAAAAACTTATTCACGAAAAATGAACAATGATGACTGGACCAGTGATTATTGCTCATCCATTGTGGTCGATGAGAAGGTGGTAGTGAGCTACTGCCTTGAACCACTGAAGACTATATGCCAAAGGTAGACCCACAATGCAATAACTGAAGGTGTTCCAGGATTTTGACCATGACACTGAAGGAACAGCGATACATTTCCAAGTCAGGATGGTGGGAATCTTTCAGGTTGGTGTGTTTCCATTTATCTGCTGTCCTTGTCCTTCTAGATGGTAGTGGTCATTGGTTGGAAGGTGCTATCTGAGGAGCCTTGTTGAATTTCTGTAGTGCACGTTGTACATGGCACACGCTGCTGCTATTAATCATTAGTTGTGGATGTTTGTGGTGCCAATCAAATGGGTTACTTTGTCCTGGACGGTATCAAGCTTCTTGTGTGTTATTGAGGCTACACTCATCCAGGCAAGTGGGTAGTATTACATCACTCTCTTGACTTGTGCCTTGTAGATGGTGGACAAGCCTTGGGGAGTCAGAAGCTGAGTTATGTCCAGTTGTATTCCTAGCCTCCGACCTGCTCTTGTAGTCACTGTGTTTATATGGGCGAATCCAGATGATTTTCTGGCAAACCCCAGAATGCTGATGGTGGGGAATTCAGTGATAGAAGTGCCATTGAATGTCAAAGGGCACTGGTTAAATTCTCTCTTTTTGAAGATGGTCATTGCCTGGCATTTCTGTGGCACTACCATTTAGAAGGACAAGGATAGCAGATATATGGAAACACACCCACTTGAAAGATTCCCACCATCCTGACTTGGAAATGTATCGCTGTTCCTTCAGTGGTTACTTGTCACATTTCATATTTGGTAAAGTGCTGAAGTCAAGTCGAGGTGACTTTGTTTAGTAGGAGGTGTGGGTCTGAGAGATGAATGCTGTCACTCTTCACCAATCTTTTACCACTTCAGATGATCATGAAATTGAGACATTGTTTGTTGTATTACTGCTTGAAGAGTGGTGTTACTTTAATAGCTCAATATGCAGATGAGCTAAAGGCCAGGATGTCAGCATATAATCAAAATCACGGCTGCTTTTGTAACACTCTTGGCTAAGGATCACTTCAGAGATGACTCTGTATGGTTTGGATCAGTTTTAGCTGTCAAGAAACCCAGAAGAGATATATAGATGCCACAAGGAATGGTGTGAAGTGGTGATTGTGTCTTAAAATAAAACAGAACAAAGAAGGCAGTGATGAGGGCTTCAAGACCAAAAGGAGAAGCAGCAATCAAGATGTAGTAGCTAGCCCAAAGTTGTACCAGAACAAAAAACAGATACACAATGTCCCCCAATAATAAGAATACACTAAGTCCCTGCATATCTGAAGTGGTTACAAATGATCAAAAACAGCAGAAGGATGGATACCAAATCTTCCAAAATGAATTGTAAGGCCTTGGAGTTCCTGTCCAAATTTATTTTTTTAGACAGAGTGCAGCTGTGCTTTAGAGATCAAGCAGTTGCAGCACCGGACAAACAAGCCATAAAAATACTGATAGCAGCTAGAATTGAGGGTTTATACAGAATCAATACTTCTGGCTCAGCTGAAGTGAACCAAAAAGACACCACAATGATATGGAAACAGTGAAAAGATCAGCTTTGAATCAGAGAAAATTTTCATATGTAATTCTTAAAAGTGATGTCCTACAGGGAACAATAGGAAACAATAGATCAATTTGTCAGTTAGTGCTGTAGCAAGGGCAATGAATGTGACTTTACAAAAAAAAACTGAACTACCAGATTGGATGATGGAGTTGTGATTGCTTCGATTCCTATGAAGTCTTTCCAAAAGTCTTGGCAAAAAAAAAATCACAGGATTGATACACTGCTAGAAAATGGCAGAAAATATAACAGTGTCATAGCTGATAACAAAAACTGCAATCATTATGTGCAACAAACAGTACTGACACTGTAGGCAGAGCACAATAAGTAAGCAAAGCTGTGCGGTAAATATGGTCTATCATACCCATTGTGAAGCTGACATGCATTCCATGGTCTATGGAAGGTGTGTGGTGCAAAATAACACTAGGCCTCCCATGGTGGTGTATGTGCTCAAAGTTGATCTGCTGCATTTTGGTCATCATGAATACAGCCAACGTCAATCAGGAACAGATAACAATGCACACAATTGAATGTTATTATTGAGGGATGCTCTGACATGATAAAACAGGTGCCAGAAATTCTCAGATGCTTTTGGCCTTACAGAGATGAGCTCGGAATCTAAAGAGGCTTAATTTTCAAACAAAAGAAAAGCACTTGAGCCTGAAGCTCTCTCCCAGGAGATACTGTCACAACTGCACCAAGGTCATTTGGGTATAGCACAGATGAGGTAACCGGCATGTGATTGAGTCTATTTGATCAATAGTGACATTGGAGGATCAGCGGTGACATTGGAAGATAGGCAAGATTGTGAGGAATGCCAGAGCCATCAGCCACAGCAACATAGAGAACCTTGCCACTCATCTGATTCCATCAATCTCTTTGTCCAAAATCACCAATTGTCCAAGATTAATTGACCATAAATCAAATGATTTCATCTGAGTATCAAATTATTTCTCTGAATTTCCAATTGTTAGACAGTTAAAGGATATTTCTAACACCACTGTGGCATTTTCAGTCTGTTTAGTGAACCTAAAGGATTCATTATTGACAATGGTACTGAGGATATGGCAATCTTTTTAGGGACATGTGTGCCAAAGGTGATGTCCCCACCATATCACTCCAGCCTAAACATACTCAATTAACAAATGGTTCACAAAATGAAATCACATCTCCTGAAGTGAGGGAAAAACAAGATTTTTGTGTGGTCTTGCACACTTTTCGCCAGAAGATATCATGCTTGGAAGGCAAGTGAGAATTGTCTTGCCAAGCCACCATCTTTCCAAAATCCCTAAGATGCAAGATGTACTTCTTAACAAACAGAAAAGGAGACAGAGTTACAAAGTTACTTTGGATAAGCTGGTATGTTCTCTCTGAAGCAAAAGAAATTAATGGCAGATTTTATAAAAGTATACAAAATAATGATAGGTTTACATGAGAAAGACAAAGAAAAGCTGTACATATTAGTTGACGAGAGAAGGGGTCTAAATTCACACAGATTTAAAATTAGTGGACAAAATATACAGCGGGGATATGAGGAAGATTTGTTTATGCAGCAAGTGGCAATTATTCAGTGCATGCAAGGAGTCAGATGGGGAGATAATGAATGATTTCAAAAAGAAAATACTGCAGGGCTCCAAGCTTGGAGCAGGGCAATGGGACTGACTGCATTGCTCTGGCATCGTCTCAATGGGCAAAGGAGCTTGATGCTGTGCTGGAATGAAACTGTTGGCTGGATTTCTGTGCAGCTGTGGTGACTCCATAGACTTTAAAAATGGTGGGCTGTGTGCAATTCCAGGATTCCGGTTCTACTCCAGGCATTCCAATATTTGCTGGTGTGGGAGTAAGCTGACTCCATTGCAGGGATAGGGATCTTTTAACTCCCACAGTGGATTTCCTGGCCTTAGGCCTGCTTCTCCAGACAGCTGGCTCATGATCCACCAGAGGATTCCTGAATCCTTGTCTGGATTTGGGAACTTCTTCAAGGTGACTGCAAAAGGCTTTACGCATGAGTCATAGAGTCATACAGCATGGAAACAGACCTTTGGTCCAAGCAGTCCGTGCCGACTATAATCCCAACTAAACTCATCCCACCTGCCTATTCTTGGCTTATATCCCTCCAAACATTTCTTATTCATGTATTTACTCAAATAGTCTTTTAAATGTTGTAACTGTACTCATATCTACAACTTCCTCTGGCAGTTCATTCCACACACAAACCATTCTCTGTGTAGAAAAAATGCCTCTAATGTCTTTTTAAATCTTTCCCCTCCCACCTTAAAAATATGTCCCCAGTCTTGAAATTTCCCCACCCTAGGGAAATAACACCTTCCATTTACCTTACATATACCCTTCATGATTTTATAAACCTCTATAAGGTCACCCCTCAACTTCTTAGGCTCCAGTGAAAAGAAGTCCCAGCCTATCCAGTCTTTCTTATAACTCGAACCCTCCATACCCAGCAACATCCTGGTAAATCTCTATTGAATGCTGTCCAGCTTAATAATATCCTTCCTATAAAGAGCAAACAGAACTGGACGCTGTATTCCAGAAGAGGCCTTGTCAATCCTCAATACAACATTCCAACTCCCTACTCAAAGGTCTGAGCAATGAAGGCAAGCATGCTAAATGCCTTCTTAACCACCCTGTCTACGTGTGAAGCAAACTTCAAAGAATTATCTATCTGAACCCCTCGTCTCTCTGTTTTACACTCCCCAAGGTCCTACTTGTAATTGTACATGCCCTGCCCTTATTTGTTTTACCGAAATGCAATACCCCACATTTATCCAAATGAAATTCCATCTGCCAGTCATCAGTCTATTGACCTAATTGATCAAGATGTCTTTGTAATCTTAGATAACTTTCTTCACTGTCCTCTATACCACCAATTTCGGTGCCATCCACAAACTTACTAACCACGTCTTCTATATTCTCATTCCTAATCATTTATGTAAATTACAATCAAAAGTGGACTCAGCTCTGATCCAGCATGCTGCTTATGTCACCATTACATAAACCCATGTTCCCATGAACCTTCAGGTGTACTTATACCCCATTGCCAACTTAATGTCCACTCATTAAAGGAGGATGATGGTGGTGTAGAAGAGAAAGGTGAAGTCACCATATTCTTACCAGGCCATAAAGTAGGCATTCATCCCTACAAGTCTGCACCACCATTCAGTATGATCATGGCTGATCATACAATTTTAGTATCCCACTCCCACTTTCTTTCCATATCCCTTGACCGCTTTAGCCGCAAGGTCCCTCTTACGTGTATCTAATAAACTGTACTGTCAACAGTTTAATATTTATTTACATGAGATATAGAGGGGTCAAGTCTGTACAGTTTTGGTTATTGATGCTTTAAAGATCTGGTGGATTGAAACTTATATTAGGTTGTAGTAACGGCAGTATCTAAAGAAAATTATGCATCAATTTTAAAAGCTATGTCATTATTACTGTCAACTTCTTCGGATCTGTACAGATTGTATATTAGTTGAATAATCATGGAAGTTTCATAAGTTGGCATGGAAGGAATAAAGTGCTATGAGAACAAATTACTGCAGTTGCTAGAATATGTACTGAAAACAACAAATGCTGGAGATCGCAGCGGGTCAGACCGCATCCATGTAAAGAGAGCAAGCGAACGTTTTGAGTCTAGATGACTCTTCATCAGAGCTAAAGTGAAGTATAGATGGGGCAGCATTTATGCAATAGTTTGGGGGTGTGTGTGGGGGTACTAGGTGAAGAGTGCTGGCGGAGAAAAGATGTTGACTTTTTTTTATTCATGGGATGAGGCAGCATTTATTGTCCACCCCTAATTGCTCAGAGGGCAGTTAAGAGTCAACCACATTGCTGTGGGTCTGAAGTCACATGTAGGCCAAGCCAGGTAAGGATGGCAGTTTCCTTCCCTAAAGGACATTAGTGAACCAGATGAGACTTTCCAATAATCGACAATTGACAATGGATTCATGGCCATCATTAGACTCTTAATTCCAGATATTTTATTGAATTCAAATTCCACCATCTGCCATGGCAGGCTTCGAACCTTGGTCCCCAAAACATTATCTGGGTCTCTGGATTAACAGTCCAGCAATAATACCACTAGGCCATTGCCTCCCCATTTAATAGTTCAGATTAAGGTATCGGAATGTGAAAATGGCAGAATAATGATACGTCTCCTGCCAGACTTAAAAGGACAGTAAGTGGGATGGGGGGAAGGGAGGACATGAAAGGGAAGCAATAGTTACAATTTAAAGGTGTTGAACTCAATATTAAGTCCAAAAGGCTGCAAAATGCCTAATCTGAAGATTAGATGTTGTTCCTCCAGTTTTTACTGTGATTCACCAGAACACTGCAGCATGCCGAGGACAGACAAGTGGGCACGTGAGCAGGATACATGTTAAAATGACCTGTTACAGGAAGGTTGGGGTCCTGCTTGCACACAGACCAGAGGTGTTCTGCAAAGCAGTCACCCAGTCTGCATTAGGTTTCTCCAAAGTGGAGTAGGCCACATTGGGTACAGTGAATACAATACGCAAGATTGGAGGAGGTATGGGTGAAATGGTGCTTCACTTGTAAAGACTGTTCAGGCCCTTGGATGGTGAGCACAGAGGAGATGAAGGGGCAGGTGTTGTATCTTCTGCAGTTACATGGGAAGGTTCTGTGGAGAGATTGGGTGGTTTTGATGGTTGTGGAATGGACTGGGGTGTCCCAGAAGGAATAATCCCTGCAAAATGCAGACAGGGGGAGTGAGGGAAAGGTGTATTTGGTGGTGGTGTTCTGGTGAACTTGTCTGAAATGGCAGAGAATGATCCTTTGAGTGCGGAGGCTGATGGGATCATGAGTTCTGCCATTCTCACATTCCGATCACTTAATCTGAACTATCAACATCTTTTCTCCTCCAGCACCCTACACGCACACAACCCCAAACTATAGCATAAACCCTCCACATTTCACTTCAGCTCTGATGAAGTTATCTAAACTCGAAACGTTAGCTTGCTCTCTCTGCAAAGCATTGTGAGAGCTGGTAGGAAGCATGTGTTGGTTAGATTGGAGCATGGGGAATGGCTGAGTATGGGTTTGGGATAGAGGGATGAGGACCCAATATTTAACAATACAGAGGACTGAAGCATACTTTTTAAACAGTCAACCTGGTAAATTGACAGCCCCTGCGGCCGCTGAGGGCTGTGGGTTTGACTCCATCCCCTATTGTCTCCACACAGGGAAAATTGCAACATTTGGCTAGCTTGGGAGCTTTCTCCTGAGGCAGGTCGCCAAGCAAGGAAATTCCCCACCTCACACTAGCCGTTTTGAAAGCAAAAATCCAGTCTGATGACTGTAAAGAAAAGGTACTCTTTGAGTCTCAGTGATTCATCGATTCTTGCTCACACATAGTTATACAAAAGTCAAACACGCTCCATGTCCAAGTAGTCTTACCTCTAGTGTGAGCCAAGCTGACAATTATTAAGTCACTTGCCTCCATTGATTTAGTTGGAACCAACTCAGCACAGATTGAGAATCAAACTAAGGATATTTTGTTTTGTGTGACTTATGTGACATTTTTAAAGCATTCTGTGAATGAGCTGGGAACAATGAAATAAATCTTGCAAAAGTCATTAACAAAAGTACTGCCTTATCCAATTCAATGTAAAGACCCTTTTCACTAATTGATGCAGCCATTGGAGTATATGGGCTCAACCTGAATATTAAATGCATCTTTAAAAACAAATGTTGCAAACAGGTAAAGAATATTAGGTCCAACAGCTATATACTGTTTAATTGCAGCAATCATTGTAAAATTTTCCACAGTATCTATCAGTTCTATCTTTCTCTGGAAGCTTACAGTTGACTTTTGAGCCAACTTATAAACTTTGCTTCAGTGCATTCTTGAAATCTTAATTTATTGTGAAAACATTATTGGCTTCTGTGATTTTTAAACATGAGATGAACATTTAAATAATCAACTGGAGTGGGCAGAGATCAATCTAGACTGAGAAGAGTGAATTCCTGACTGGTCATGTATTCCAAGTGTTGCAAGCACCCAGTCAAGGAATGAGATCAACAAAATAAAGTTGAAGGCTAAAGAACAAAATTGAAACACAAAACCTAGAAGAGAAAACTGGAGCAAGTGACTTCAGATTATGAACCTGATCTGAAATTAAAATTAAATATATTTTACAAAATTACTGGGGCTTTTTCCTTGTAGTTAAAATGAGAGAAACACCATTTTGTTTCTTAAAGCTTAGTTCAAAAATGTAGTCAGTAAGGAAACAGATTAATAGTTTCTAATTTGAGGTTTACCATTAGGCTTTTCCATTTTTACAATAGGGGTGTATTAACTTCATAATGGCAGCAAAGCTAATCCGGTGTAGTTATGTGGTCAATGAAGCTGGTACATCTCAATTTTTGAACAAATTGACTTTTGACATAATATACTTGCAAGCGGTAGGTTAGAGAAAGGAAAGCTCAGAATTGGAAAAGGGTTGTTAGCTCAAGGGGTAGAAACTGACATCAGAGTAGCTAATGATAAATTGGACCATTTTATTCACATCTACTTTCTCACAAATAATGAAAGGAATGCTTTGCCTTTGAATGTTGGAGGAGTAAAGACCCCAAATGGGTGCCACGTCATAGAGCTGGGAAACATAATTGCAGAACACATTTTTCCGTCTGATTCTTTTGTGTACAAATAATGATTTTAGTTTTCAACTGCCACCATTAAGCAAATGCAGTCATGGAGATATGTGTAAAAAACATGCTTGAAGAACCTACAGCCCTTGAACTGATTGACAATTTTCTTGTGTTAGCTTTGAAATGATCTGCTTTCTTATATTTTTCTGTTAGTATATTTTAACCAAAATGGTAAATTATTTTCATTTTTCCAAGACAGGGTGCAATGATTCAACAACAGCTTACATTTATATAATATAGTTAATTTAATTTAATTAAGTATCCCAAGATGAAAATCTGTCTGTCCACCTGAAGGATCAGTGCTGATTATGTGAGTTCTCCAAATTTGGAATGTCCAGACTATTTTGGCAAGACTTCTGCTGCAGGAGTGTGAATGTAAAAGACCTGTGATAACTTGGTCAAAAAATAATATCGGATGCAATCTTGTTGAGGTGATGGGAATCTTACCTACTGTAACCTGGTGCCACCTGTTTGAGGGAAAGTCCTGCTGTCTTAAGCTCCAATCAGGCACTTGACAAGCCAATCCAGGCTTTCATAGGATCAAAGACCCTGAGAACAGTACCACGGCAGTGGTGGTGGCTATCAGTACTAAATGCATTGAGACAAAGGATTGTCACTGGATGGTGGCGGGGGGTGCGCACAAGATGGAAATCGTGAAGGAGGGACAACGAGTGGGTCAACAGTAATGGGTGGATCTCAGCAGCCCCCACCTTCCCACAGCTCGTTCTTTAACTGGGCATTGATTGTCTTTCATCTAAGTATTCCCCACTGGGTACTCACAGACAACTTCACATGAATTCCTGACTGGTCATGTATTCCAAGTGTTGGAAGTGCCCAGTCAAGGAATCAGTTCAACAAAATAAAGTTGAAGGCTAAAGAACAAAATTGAAACACAAAACCTAGAAAAGAAAACTGGAGTAAATGACTTCAGATTTTGAACCTGATCGGAAATTAAAATTAAATATATTTTACAAAATTACTGGGGCTATTTCCTTGTAGTTAAAATGAGAGAAACACCATTTTGTTTCTTAAAGCTTAGTTCAAAAATATAGTCAGCAGGGAAACAGATTAGTAGTTTCTAATTTGACAAAGCTGTATCAACATGAAGACCTCAAGCTGGCATCAGTTGTCCATTTCAGGGCTGAAATTGGTGGTGGCACTGGATGTCTGGAAGGAGAAGGTGGGAAGGTGGTGGGGTGCCCTGCTGCATTTTCCCACCCGATAAAATGCCTAGCCCATCAGCAAACTTGGTAGAGGTTACAAGAGACCACCTACAGAAATCAATGAATTAGTCAATTCCTTCAAAAGAGAAACGAATGGGACCAATCGCCCATTGTATTGAGCCCCAAAGTTGGAAGCAAAGAAAGAAATAGACAAATACTTTTTGCACCAGGTCTCCCCATAATTATACTCTTGGACCCTGACTGTTGCAGCTGGAGTAAGAATATTTGGTTACATTTAGAGGGCATTAGCCTTTACGTTTACTTTAAACAGGCATTACTAACCTTACAGAGTTCTGTGCCTAGTTTTTGTCCATTTCCACTTGCTACAGGTCAGGTACATCTGCTCAGAGACAGCAAGAACTGCAGATGCTGGAGTCAGAGACAACACAGTGTGGAGCTGGAGGAACACAGCAGGCCAGGCAGCATCAGAGGAGCAGAAAAGTTGATGTTTCGGGTTGGGACCCTTCTTCAGAAAACAAACTGCTGTCTGCTTTTTCGGATTAAAATTCTTTTAAAATTTGGTGACATTTCTGCCTGTTTCAAGGATGAACTGAATGACAGATATATTTCTTTGGTTAGTTGGGAGACTATTCCGTTCCTTGAACAAAATAAAGATCTTATTGTTGGCAATATGTCACAAGATGTTTGGTAATCTTGCAGCAGACTTATTCTACACACACTACAGCAGAGGACATGCTGATGTAAAAACTGAAATGCTGCAGAGACTCAGTAAGTTCAGTAGCATCCATGGAGAGAGAGCTAACATTCTGAATTTTGATTCTTCTTTAAAATTGAATGGGGCATATTAGCATGTATCAATAGGAGGATAAATCTTCTGATTTCTAGTCTGTTGTGAAGCACTTTGCTTGTCAATCAGCATTCCAAATTATTAGCAAATGTGACCATGTTGCCTTCACTTCTCCCCACAAGCTAGATGGAAGATCACACACAGGATGCTCAAATATTTGCATATATTCCGGCAGTGAAAGATTTGACCATTTCCTTGGTTTTACCCTCTAGAGAGTCAGAATGGCAGAAATAAAGAACATACATGTATGAGTTGCCATTTACCTACACATATGCTCATGTGAATGTCTTTCGTCAGATCCTTAAGACATCTTACGGTACTGTTTAATAGCATGTGGGCTCTTGAAGATATTGCAAAAGGAAAATAAAGTTGAATTTCTGCAGCAGCTCCCCCAGGAAAAAGCTATAAGAATCCTGGGTAAATGACATTAATGGTGTTGACACTATTTATGCAGTTTGTATGACTTTTCCACCAAAATTATGCTAGGTAAATGGGAAAAACCACTGTGGAAATTAATTAAAGCAATGGTCAGACATTACATCCTTAGCAAAAAAAAATCACATCTATTGACAATTCTACTTGATTTCCATTTAGATGACCCTTCTTTTCCATTCGAAGATGGTGACGGAGTAGCAGAGCTGGGTGCAGGCTCTTGTCTAGGGCTCAACAGCTCCCACGTGCTTTCTTTCTTTTTTTTCTTTCCTTTTACTTCTGCTGTTTCTTTTTCATGTTTTTGCTTTCATTTTTCTTTTCTTTGGACCCTTTTGCCGCAAGTTAGTCAGCGAAATTGGCATGGCTGTGCATGGAATGTTGGCTCTTCCTGGCAGTGGACACAGTTTCTCACGGCGACTGGAGGTGGTTGTGGCAGTGGCAGTAGGGATGTCCTCCCAGCTTCAGGGCTGGCAGCGGTGGCGAAGTTCCTCCAGCAATCAGAGATGGCAGTGGCAATGGACTTTTCAAGATGGTGGTGCTGGGAAAGTGACATCTCAGTGGAGGCAGCTGGAGCAGGGCTCTTGGTGAGAAAGTGGCAGTCTGGTCTGGCAATGGAGCCAACCTTCCTGGTTGCAGTAGGCCCGGAGTGAGGACTCCTGGCATTGGCAAGGCACAGGCTGCAATGTCAGTGGCATGCATGCCTGGAGCTGGGAGTCCTGACATCACCAAAGTGGCAGGGAAGCCAGGGACTCCTGGTTGTGGGATGAGTGTGGATTCAGCATGGGACCCGGCATCGGTATCAGCATCAGCAAGGTGGGCCCAGTGGTGAATACATAGTGCCTAAAAAGTGGTGACTCCTATGTTAGTGGGTCTGGCACATTCAGCAGCGAAATAGTGGAGAAGGGGCAGTGGTGCAGGTGTTGTTGGTGAGCCGGCTCAGCACTCTCTTTCAGTTATATTTTTTATCTTTTTTATTCTTAAACTATTCAACATGATGCCGGATTGTGGCAAGAGTTGAGCTTTTCCTTGTGCTTTACTGTATTATTCACAGTAAAATGTAAGTGACAATAAAAATGAATCATGAATTCATTCATATTATCCAGGCTTACATACATCTGCCTCAAAACACCACGGCCCAGGTCTGCAAGAAAGAAAGAAACTTTAATGACATAATGTGCACACTTATAGACAGTCCCTAAGTTTAGTATGTGCCAATGTTTGATATTAGCCTGAGCATGAACATTTACAGACAGCCACATAACAATGACTAACTGACAGTGAATCAAACAGAGATCCTATTAATCAAAACTAGAGCCTGGCTGTCTGCATGATGGAATTTGAAAAGTAATAAGAACTGTTGTGAAGTTGCTATAAACTTGTATTAACTTCCGGATTTTTTTTTCATTCAATCTTGAATTTTAACAAATCTTAAAGTACAGAGCAATTTCACTCTTTTGCAAAGCAAGCAGCAACTGGTTTTGCATCAGTCCCAATTCTGAATCCATTGGTGACTTGTTATTACCTGTTTTACACAATTATACAAAATCAAAGTTATCTCAAAGGCTTATTGAGACAGTCAGCACAAAGATCAGTTAATTGCAAGTGTACCTGTCAAGGTGCAACTACTTGGAAACATTATCATCTGCTTGATGACATTTGTAAATAACCTGTCCTCTTATACTATAGCAAAATATGGCAGATGCCAGAAAATTGAAATAAAAACAGAAAATACAAATTGGAAACATTCAGTAGGTCTGATGTAAGGTCACAGATCTGAAATACTAACTGTTTCTCTCCCCATGGATACTGCATACCTTCATCTTGTGTTTGTGGCATTTTATTGTCACCTCTGTTCATATATACAAAATAAACACATTTTGTGAGTACAGGCATAAGAAAACTTACCTTTCCAACCAAGATTTTGATCATCATTAAGGTCTAGCTCTTAGTGTGTGATAACACTCCTAGGATACATTTTGGGATGTTTTCTCAAGTTGGAGGAACCACATAAATGCAAATTTTTTAATTGCTATATCCAATACAAGAAAGAAGGACTTGCATTTATATAATGCCTTTCATGAACCTCGCTGTCACAAAGTGATTTACAACAAATGATGTACTGTTCAAAATGTATTAAATCTTGCAATGTAGAAAGTGCCGCAGATAATTTGCACTCAGCAACTCCCACAAACATCAATATGAAAATGACTAGATCATCTTTTTAATGTGATGTTGATTGTGGGAAAAATATTGGCCAGGACCCTAGGGATAATTTCCTTGCTCTTCTTTGAAACAGTGCCTTGAAGATTTTTTACATTTACTCCAGCAGTCAGACAAGGCCTCAGTTTAATGCCTCATTTGAAAGATGGCACCATTATCAGTGTAATGCTTCCTCAATATTACGCCTGAGTGCCAGCAGCAATTTTTATGCCTGACCATAAAGTGGGACCTTGTGACATGGAGCCAAGTGTGCTATCAGGGAGCCAAAAATTAAGTTCATTTCATAATATATCATAATAGCTAGATTTGTCAGTATGAATGGAGTTGGGGATACTACCTCTTTAAGAGAGCTTGTCAGGTGATCTGGAGGGGGCAGAATTTGAGTCCAGTCTAGAATCGACTGTAGAGGTGTGAGTATTGTCAATGAAGTGATCCTGTTCAGATTTACTGTTTGTCTACCTGGTATGTAATTCCTAGTTCCAAAGGAAGCGTCAATGTAACAACTGGTGAAGAGAGTGGGATCTGGCCCACGAACTGTGTGCAAATGCCATTTTTTTCACCAGAGGACACATCACCTGAACTTCAGAAATTATGTGGGATTAAGTGGTAACGTCGTGGGAAGCGGTCGCAAGGGGACTTGGACTGTGGGCAACACCAGGGAGGAACGGCAAGCTAGCACAGCTGGTGAGGGAATGGCCAATGGGGAGAGGGGACTCAGGCTATAAATGGCTACTACACTCAAGTAGTTGGAAAATCAAAATGGCAGGCCAATTTCGGGTGATGGGACCATATGATGAAGTGTCAGAAAATTGGACTTTATGCATGGATACTTTATACTTTCTACGGGTGACCCAGAGGGGCAGAACTTGAGTCTAGCCTAGAACAGGCTGTAGAGGAGTAAGTATCATCAGTAAAGTGTTCCTGTTCATATTTACCATTTGTCTACCTGGTTCCAAAGGAAGCATCAGTGTAACATTATTATGTTGAGACAATGTGGATGCATTGCAGAAACCTCTTTATTATCTAAAATTTTAAATATACCATCGCTTGTGTTTGAATTTCTTTTCACCCCAGAGGTGGGAGAGGCAGAATTGTTTGCAGTTGAGTTAAACCTAGAACTTAGTATTAAAATCTATTGAATTAAAACACAAATAGGAAATATCTGATTGCACATATGCCTTAATTGAAAACAGAAATTGGAGTTGAGATACTGTTCTGAGTCTAAACTTCTGTTTACAATTAGAACAGGTGAACAGCAGGCAAAACTAAGATCTGGCAATTGGCAAATCTCAAGTCATCCTAAAAGGAAACATTGCCTTTGGCTGCCACTACTCATTCTTAGCTATTCTCATAATTTTGTTTCACTGGGAATGAAAATAAAAAAGAAACGCGGATTCACTGCTGTAAGCTAAGTCATTGTTCTCTATAAATCGCATGCTCTTTTTTTTAAAAGTAGGTTTTCTTTTATCCTCCGGTTTTTTTGCCTTTTCTCCTATGAGGCTCTGACTCATGCTCAGTCATAGTTTCCTGTCTGCTGGCTCCAGAGTAGTAACACACCCAAATAACTGCTCTTTATACACAAACATCGGTGATGGCTGCAGGTCATTTGATTAAGCTCATCTTGCACGAAGACATTATCTGTGATTTTTCCTAATTTGGTTATGGAATGTTAATGTTGCTAGCAAGGCCAGCATTTATCGCCCTCTTTAATTGCTCTGGAGAAGGCTGTCTGAAGAAGGGTCCCGACTCGAAACGTCAACTTTCCTGCTCCTCTGATGCTGCCTGGCCTGCTGTGCTCCTCCAGCTCCACACTGTGTTATCTCTGACTCCAGCATTGGCAGTTCTTAATATCTCTCAGTAGTGAGCTGTCACCTTGAACCGTTACAGTTCATGTGAGTAGGTACACCCACAATGCTGTTAGGCAGGGAGCTCCTTTGTTTTTCCTCAATGACAGTGAAGGACCGGCGATATAGGTTTAAATCAGGGTGACATGGGACTTGGAGAGGATTTGTTTTATTTATTCTTTGGATATAGGTGTCACTATTTAGACCAGTGCTTATCATCCATCCCGAGTTGTAGTTTAGAAGCTTTTATAGAATAGTATGGAATATCCTCGATCATCACGCGTACTCCATCATAGGAGTACAATGAAAAGCTTTTACAATGTCTGCCTCTTATGGCAACATCTTAGGTACAAGTACCCAGGTACAAATCTTGGATACAACAGAGGAAGAAAATCATTGCTTGACAGAATTTAAAAGTAACTTAAAAATAGGACACCATTAAAGGGTTGACATCACAGTAAGGTAGGAAATTTCAAGTAAACATTACACTGTAACAGTCAGTACTGGGCCTCCGCACGTGGTCTGACCGTCTGCACCAGACCCCAGTCCAACAGCCGTTTCTGCTCCGCTCCAAGCCTCCAGTCCACTCTGTACTGGCACTTAGCTGCTCCAAGGTAAGTTCCAGGACTGCCAATCTCTGCCCTGCACGCTACACCAGGGCTGCTTCCTCATGTGCTGCTTCAGGGCTTGCTGCTTTATCTTAAACTGTTTCAGTCCATCTGGCCTTGGTAATCCACTGCATCTTTTGGAAGAGAGTTCCAGGATTTTGAGCCAGAAACAGTGAAGGACTATTGATATAATTACAAGTGATGGTGGCACGTGGCTTGGAAGAAAGCTCGCAGGATACTCCCAAACATTTGTTACTGCTGACCTTCTAGGTTATAGAGTTCATGGGTTTGGAAGGTTCCTATCAAAGAAGCCTTGGTGAGTTGCTTGTAGCTTGTAGATGGTGTACACAGTTGCCATTTTACATTGGTGGTGGAGAGAGTTAAGGTTGAAGATGTTGGATGGGGTGCTAATCAAGCTGGCTGTTTTGTTCTGCACTTTTAAAAATTCATTTGTGGAATGTGGGCATCACTGGCTGGCCAGCATTTATTGCCCATGTCTAGTTGCCCTTGAGAAGATGGTTGTGAGCTGCCTCAAAAGTCCCAGCACCTAATCTAATCTTGTAGCCACTGAATTTTTATGGCTGGTCTGGTTCAGCTTCTGATCAGTGGTGGCCTGCAGTATGTTGATAGTGCCGAATTAGATGGTATAATCTCTCTCTTCTGAGTTGGTCATCGACTGGCACTGACGTGACACAAACGTAACTTGCCACTTTTCAGCCCAAGCCTGATGTTGCCATGCTGCATTTGCACACAAACTGCTCCAGTTCTAGCAAGTCATGGATGTTAGTAAACATCGTGCAAACATCAATGACCATCCTCAGTTTGGATCTTGTAATGAAGCAAAGGTCAATGATGAAGGAGCTGAAGTTGTGGGCCAAGGACACTACCCTGAGGAAACTGTGCAGCAATGAATGACCTCTAACAACCACAAAAATCATCCCTGTATAGATATGATTCCAACCAGTGGAGGGTTTTCTCCTAATTTATATTGAATCATAGATTCCCTACAGTGCAGAAAGAGGCCATTTGGCCCAACAAGTCTGCACCAACCTTCTGATGACCATCCCACCCAGACTCAGGCCCCCACCTTATCCCAATAACCCTGCATTTCACAAGGCTAACCCACTTAACCTGCACGTCCTGAGACACTATGGACAACTTAGCATGGCCAATCCACACAACGTCCACACCTTTGGGCTGTGGGAGGAAACCAGAGCACCTGCAGAAACCCACACAGACATGGCAGGAACATGCAAGTTTTCTAGTTTTTATGGAGCCCTTTGATGTCATATTCAACTGCTGCTTTAATGTGAGGACTGTCACTCTTGTTGCACTTCTTACAGTCAACTCTCATATTCGTATTTGGACCAAGGCTGTAATGGGTTCAAGAGCTGTGAGCAGGATATTGCTGAGTTAGTGCCACTTTATAACACTGTCAGTGACCTCTTCAATCACTTTGCTGTTTGTTGAGTTTAAACACATAGGGCAGTAATTAGCTGGATTGGAATTGTCCTGCATTTTCTGGAAAGGACATGTCCAGACAACTTGCCATATTACCAGCTAGATTCCTGTGTTGTAACTGTACTGAAACAACTTGTCTAGGGCTGACTAGTTCTAGAGCAAAACCTTCAGTGCTATTCCTGGAATGTTGTCAGGACCCATAGCCTTGGCAATATCTAATGTCTTAAGCAGTTTTTTGCTATCATGCCCAGTGAATCGAATTGGCTGATGACTGGCATGTGATACTGGGGATTTCCAAAGGAGATTGAAATGCATTAGTTACTTGGTACTTTGAGCAGAAGGTAGTTTCAAATACTTCAGCCTCCTTTTTTGCAAGTGTCTTTGGTATAATTTGTAGTAGTGGCAGCGATCGTGTTCCCATGTATCTACTCTCTTTGTCCTTTTAAATGATAGAGGTCCCAGGTTTAGAAAGTACTGTTAAAGAAACTATGGTAAGTTGCTGCAGTTCATCTTATCGATTTTATCTGATGCACACTATTACTTCTGTGCACCAATGGTGGATGGCATGAATCTTCAAGTTGGTGGATGGGGAGGGGAATGCGGATGGGGGGATGGGGCAGTCGGCATTGATCTGGTTGTTGTTGGTCTTCTTATGCGTTACTGGAGCTGTACCCATCCACTTTAGTGGTGAATATTTCATTACATCCTGACATGCGCGTTGTGGAAAGGTTTTGGTACATCTGGGGTGATTTGCTCACTGCAAGATTCCTAGAATACCGTAATCACTGTTTTTCGAATATCTGATCCCATTAAGTGACAGAATTTTGAGGGTGATGAAGTCAGCAATGATAATGGTATTGAATGTCAGGAGAAAAAAGTTGCTCTTGTTGAAGACGGTTATTACTGGGTACTAGTGTGACATAACCAATCCTTACCAGCTATTTGCCCACATTGCCCAGACTTCACCTGGTAGACCTTTTCAAGAACCATCTCATTTAGCATGATAGTAGTGCCACATCCTCAGTTTGAGGTTATAATGGTGCAGTGATTACTCCTATTAATATTGTCATGGGTAGGTGCAACTGTGGCAGATACGTTGGTGATGACAAGTTTAATTAAGTTTTTCTTCACATCTGCTATGAGCCAAGTCTGGCACATATGCCCTTCAGAACTCAGCCAGTGGTGGCATTACCAAGCCACATTTGGGAATGGACATTGAAGTTGACACCCTCAATGCCCCCTCTACGTGGTGCTCAACATGGAAGAGTACTGATTCAGTAGCCAAGAAAAGGCATTTCTATAGTGGTAATTAGCAGACGGTTTCCTTGTCCATTTTGAACATGCCATAAGAATTCATGGGATCCAAGGTCACTGCTGAGAGCTACCAATATCTAAATTTCCTGACAGTATGTTGCTGTGCCAACAATTCTGGTGGATCTATCCTGTTGGCGTGACGGATATCTCCAGAGATGGTAATGGAGGGGCCTTGAACATTGGCTGTAAGGTATGATTTGGTGAGTCTGATTACATCAGGTTATTGCCTGACTAGTCTGTGGGATAACGTTCCCGATTTTGACATACGATGTTAAAGGACTTTATACGATTAACTAGATTGAGTCTGCCTTTGTCATTTCTGGCGTCTAGGTCAATTCCAGCTCACAGTCAAGCAATCTATCCAGTTCTATTTTCTTCAGAATTTCTGGCTTTACACATCTAATAAATGGCATTAACATACAGAAGGATCCAGGCATACAGGTCTACAGATCCCTGAAAGTGGCAACACAGGTGGATAAGGTTGTCCAGAAGACATACCACACACTTGCTTTCATCGGCCAGGGCACTGAGTATAAAAGTTGGCATATTATTTTACAGCTGTACAAAACTTTAATCAGGCCACATTTGGAATATTGTGTGCAGTTACTGTTGTCACATTACCAGGAGGACATGAATGCTTTGGAGAGGATGAAGAGAACATTCACCAGGATGTTGCCTGGTCTGGAGGGTTTTATTTATAAGGAAAGATTGGATAAACTCTGATTGTTTTCACTGAAAAGATAGACCTGTATGTGGGAACATTTGCTGAGATCAGTTGCAATATCCTAATCACTACCTTGGCTGAAACTTGCTAGTTTAGTGTGTCTGGACATTATGTTGCCATTGATTTCATTATCACTCTGCTGAGAGGACCATTAAATGCAAAACAAATTTCAAACAGTCAGACAGCTAACATGGGGTGAATTTATGTTTGGGTTTTTCAGTCTTCTACTGATCTTCGGGGCTTTTCTGTGTTTCCCTGTTAAAAGATACAGCAGAGTGGAAAATCACACATCAAAGCGATTGCTATGTGTTCATGCTGGACAGATGGATGTGTCAATGCAGCATCAGAGGAAAACAGACAGAGGAAGCTAATTCAATTCAGTCTTGGTGTTTATAAGAAAGAGAAATTCAAGCAGTCATTTTTGAAAAGGGAGCAGGAAACAGAATAAACCATATATTTTAAAGTACAGAACTTAACAACCTGCAGGAAGAAATGACTAACAAATCCAAAGGAATGTCTATATTTGTATTTACTTGTGTTGCTAGAAGTTATAATATGCTTTTCTTTAACTGTTGTAAGTAAAGAATTTATGAAGGAACTTTTGGTGTATGCCTATTCATGCTGTTACAAATTCAACGTCTGGGAGTGATCCAGCAATTATTCCAACTGGGCATTTCCCAGCTAAACCGGCTCTGATGCAATCTCATCACTGAGTCAAATATAAATTAAAACAATTAAAAAAGCAATTTAGTAAATTATACATTAGACATGTACTTCTGCAACTTTTTCATGGTGCTAAGTGTAACTGAGGAAGTTGGTTTTGAACTAGGCATTAATATCTCTTATTTGGTATGGCATTGATACACCTAAATTATCCTATTATTTCATGACTAAATGTCAATATGCTGCCAGTTATGCAGTTGCTACATCCCTCATAATGAATGTCTGTTTAATTTTTAGAATGATTATTTTTTGTGACATATATGATCATGTAACAATTACTAAATTTAAAGATATAGCACAATTTGAATAGTATTTTGGATTTATCTTTGTTTAAACTATTAAGTTATTATAATCTAACTCTAATTATGCATATTTGTTCATAACTACATGAGTATGCAATTAAGATTTATTACATGGACTCCTCCTCTAGACTCCTTAATCATTTTTTGTTCTAGAACTTTAGGAACTTCTATCTCAAGCGTTAACTTTACATTTGGCCAGGATCTTCCTGTACTTTGATAAAAATACAGGTGGGTGATTTTTAGTGCTTGTGAAGATAATGATATTTATGCAGATATATGTTTAGGAGACAATCCGCTCAAATGTGTTTTGAGTTTTCCAAAGAAAATCTTATTTGCGTTGCACTAAATCAAAATCGAAAAAGACAACAGGTCATGTCCTTCTTATAATGTGAAATAGGAGGTAGTGGTAGATGGTCAGCTTGGGAGAATGTTCAATTCCCTTTTCCTATCTCAGGTCTATTTTTGTATTTCTAACTAACAGAGAGAACACACATTTCTTTTGTCCCTGTGTTCCAAGTTGACTATGTAGAATGCTCCTTACTATTGGATTTAGAGATGTAAGACTTCCTGAATTCTCTTTATTTCCCCCATCTCCATGAATTTTTGTATGGAGGAATTGCCATTATCTAAATAGTGCCCTTATTATACTTCCTATATTGTTGTTTGGCTAATTTTCTCTGAATTTTGTCCACCAAAGATTTTAAGTCTTAGGTTTAAATCTTAAGTTTAAGCCTTTAAGTCTTACGTTTAAGAGCAAAATTGAATCATGTTTTCCCAAATCTTGGGCTCAACATGAGGGTAGAAAGGTCCACTCCATACATCAAAGTAACTAAAATGTATTCAGTTGGTTTGAGTGGTATGCAAGCATTCTTAACAGCTACTAAAGGGTTTAATGGTCCATTTCGCAATTGGTCAAAAACTACGTGGAGCCTTACCTATTCCAGTGTTTCCAGTAATTTAACTAGTAATCCTAGAAGTTACTGCTGGAGCGGCTGAAGGCAAGGTGAATAAACCTTTCCTCCTCACTGCCAACTATAGTTGACTTCTTCTGACACTGTACTTCACTCTTGCCCCTGCATCCGCCTCCAGGGCTAGACTGCTGATTAACATCAACAACCTGAAAGCTTCATAGTATGAGTCCTGAAAGGTAACTCTATGGGATCTATGAACCATTTCTCATTGCAATTGGGCCAATCATTTCATTTCCTTAGTTGGGTGTCGACCAATTTCTCTGCATAGTACACTTTCCTACCCTAAATACTTGTGTTTTCTCTCTATTTTGATAATTTTGAAACTGACAATGATGCTTAAACCCTTTGTAAATGAAATAATTTGGTGCCCTGGCTCAAACGACCATTGGCAATGTTGGTTCCAAGAAAGCTTCTTTTGAGCTATCTTGTTCAATTCAATGCTCCTACCCATGTTTATGTGAAGTTTTGATACTTACTGTTGATTGTCTTAATATGAAGGTTTAATTTAATTTGTGACCTATTTTTGGAACTTTTTGGTGAAAGTGAAGTTTTCATTTTCAACAACATTCTTTTTGTAAATTCTGCCAGCTCATTTCTCTGATTTCTGCCTGTCCAACATAAAAAAATCCATGTTACAAAATATAGCTTAGAATTTGCTGAAATTGGACATTCGGCCCTGGATTACTTGTTAGACTATTGTGTGCTATGATCCATAGCAAACATATACATCAAAATATTCTGTAGAATCCATCACAGCAGAGTAATGATGCTTACCATGCAGCACAAGCAATGATGAATGGAAATGTTTGCTATTAATTCTGATTTTGATTATTAGAATGGTTTTGCAGTATTCTACCACTTTCTATTCTGGTTTATAACAAGTCCCAGTTGGAGAATTTATTACAACCCTGTTGGATTATTTGGTTTGCTTTCTAAAGTTATTACTCACTTATAATTACTTTAATGTACATGTGTAATGCATATGTATAATATATGCTTAATCTCTATTGTATATTATTTGCATCACAATAGCTGAAAGTACCTGAACTAACATAAGACTTCTAAATTGTTTTCTGATAATACTAGGAAGATTAAATCCAAAGCCTATATATTAAAAACTGAAAACAAAATCTGAAGGTTTTAAATATTTACAGATTCAACTGATTTCTTAGATATCCCTGCATTTTAATTCAGAGCTGTATGGTCTTATAGGCATCATACTTTTGTAAACAAATCAGTTCCATCTATCCAGCAAAATATTTTCTGATGCACTGTGTCATTGGTGTAAAACTGAATGTATTTTTCAATAAGAATACTAAAAGCTAAATAATGTGGATCAGTATACATTATTAAAATTAGCAATTTCCACTGTTAGGGGAGTAGAGATCAATGTAAAATCAATGCAACCATTAAATGGCTTTCAAGCATTTAATTCTATTGTTAAATATCAAACATTAAAGGCTGCAGCCAGCCAGAATGTTATGGAGATAGTTATTTCTACATTAGTGAAATAAAAGCTTTGTAAGAAGACATCTTTGTTAAATGGAAATTAATCTTGGTGCAATAATTCACACTGCTGTCAAACTATCAGTACCATTCTGGTAAAAGTGTACATTGTGACCAAAATAATGATAATAAGCAAAATGGACATTGCCAATGAAACTATAGATGTCAAGAAGCAATAATAATGGGATTATCAGAGTTCTGGAGAGGTCCATGATGAAATCGCACATGTGACAGGGATGTTCCAAGAATGTTTGCTATATAATATCCAGAGTGACCACAGCTGAACTTCTTGTAAACAGTAATGGCATGGACTATAGAAGAGCTTTTACTATGGCCCAAGTTTCCAGTAAAGGTAGGCCTGAAATCATCTATTTACTCAATACTTCAGATTCAATGTTGTTTTAGATAATTTCTATCTAGACCATCTCAAATTTCTGTTTTGTCGATCATGCATTTGTCCATATGTAAATAGGGAGCCTTAAAGATGTTAAAATAGTGAAATATGTGGGTCTTGGGATTTTCTCACAACCTGCTATAGAACTTGTTACAATCCTGGATCAGAGCACAACGTTTATGCTGTCATCTAGCCAGACACCAGTAACTTCCATTTTTAAAGCAAAGAAAGGGTGAGATTTTAATGAGAGAATAAAGCCATGATATTCCATGGTTTTGAGCAAAAGCAACAAACATCAGAACAGTATCACAATCTGCAATAACGTACAACTTATTTCTAACGTTTGAATTAACAGTGAGTAAACATGAATAGGATAGATTGTAATTGGATACCCCATAGTGCCCATCAAATAGCAAAAGCATTCAAGACAGATCCCATGGGTTTCTCAGCAATTCCTACCAAACCTTAATGATATTTTGAATCATTAAAGTCTGTTAAGAATCACAACGGATCATGGTTCTTCTGACTTTGAATCTCCTTCTCAACAGCTGCACCATCATGGATTGCCCCAAAAACTATTCCCATTCTGCTCAATCACTTGGGTCCACATGATCCTAGACCCCGGAAATTGTTCTCCCTCATAAGCATAACTTCAACTTTTCACTATCCCGGGAATTAATGAGCCATAATCTTGTTCAGTTGCACCCAGAAAATTCTGCTTGTGGACATTTAACACACCTTTCAGTTCTTTTGAAGTATTAATGCTCAAGGATGTTCTCTGAGCCCCTCATAACTTCCCCCAACTCAGAGTCAACAACCTGCACATTTCCTCAGCTTCCCAGGGCTTCTTCTGAGTCCTGTCTCCAACACTTAGCTGCATATTAATTCCAAGAACTTCTTCCCGAGTTTCTCCTAACAGCACAGAGCCATTCAACTGCTCTTCACTTCATACTGAGTCTCCTCCATGGAACCCACGTCTTCAGTTGCCTTCCCAACAGTACCAGCTAACAAAAGCACTCTTAACATGGAGTCTACTTCCTCTGTGTCTCACATAGTCACTGCCTTTTCCAATTACCTGTAATCTCTGAATTCCTCTTCAGTGACCCTGAACAGTGCTGAGTGCCCTGTTAAGAATCTTGCAGCTGGCCCCTTTCCTACTGTAAGGCAGAAACGAATGTTGCTGCAGAGCAACTTTTGGGAGTGAATGTACCCTGAAAGTTATATTCTCACACATTGCTGGAAGTGGACTTCATAACAACTACAGGATGGTTGCAAAGCTTATTTTAGGTATTTTTAAAATATGCTTATACAGAAAAGAATAT
Organism: Rhincodon typus; assembly: GCF_021869965.1. Lineage (NCBI taxonomy): Eukaryota > Metazoa > Chordata > Chondrichthyes > Orectolobiformes > Rhincodontidae > Rhincodon > Rhincodon typus. The sequence goes on along the minus strand of NC_063332.1, from coordinate 131,741,286 downwards.
GGGCTACATTTTAACATGTCATCCTTTTCAGTATAACGAAAGCTGACATTAGTTTGGGAACTCAAAAATTGTGGAGCATGTTTTCACTTAGCTTTTGATCAGGAACCAGCACTGGCATCAGACTTTCAGATTTTTTTAACGAATCAGAATGCTAGACATGATCAAGACCAGTATCTGCCTGTTAAAGCCTCAATACTGACCATTTCAAGACGGTGGCAGAGTAGCAGGGTTGCTTGCGGGGCTTTGCCTGGGGCTCATCCACTCCTATCTGCTTTCTTTCTCCTTCTTCTTATTTCCGTTCTTTTTCTTTCGTTTTTTTTCTTGTGTTTTTCTTTATTTTGGTGGGTTAGTTGGCGGTATCAACATGGCAGTGAGCGCAGGTCTAGCACAGAGTGACGTGGATAGACTCTCTTTCAATTATATCTTTTTATTCTTGAACAATTCAAAATGATGCTGGATTGTGGCAACAGTTGAAACTTTTCACTGTATTTTACTGTGTTATTCACTGTGAAATACGTGACAATAAATCATTCAAAATATTTAAGGAGACCCATATTGAGGAACAGAATGAAAGCGTTCAATAAGCCAATTTGGAAGGCAGGGAGTAAGGGATAAATTGAATAATCACAAACTAGTTTGTGTAATCTCAACAATGGGATAATTATGGGAACTAACTCTGAGATACAGGACAAACTGCCATTTACAAAGGCATTGACTAATTTAGGCAGTGTGGATTTGTTAAGGGAAGGTCATGTCTGAACAACTTGAATTTTTTGAAGAAGTAATTAGTAGAATTGATAAGAGAAATGCACTTGATGTAGTCTACGTGGATGTTAGCAAGATTTTTAATAAGGCTCCAGACTGGTTAAAAGAAAGCCAATGGGATCCGGAGGTATGTAACAAGCTGGATGTAAATTTGCTCAGTGGCAGAAAATAAGCATATTTGTGCAGTTGGAAAGCTGATGGGGTTCTGCAGGGCTTGGTACCAGGAACACTGCTTTTTGTGGTATATTTTAATCATTTTTACATAAATGTAGGGGGAGCATGATCAAGAGGTTTGTGGATGAAATGAAAATTGTCTGACTGGTGAATAGCGAGGAAGTTAGCTACAGACTGCAGGATAACATCAATGGACCAGTCAGGTAGGCAGATACTGGCAAATGTATTCAAACTGAATTAATGTAAGGGGAAGTTGAACAAGGCAACAAATACACAATTAATGAGAGAATGCTGAGAGCTATGGCGCAAGAGTGGGCCCTGGAGAGAATGTCTGCAAATTCCTGAAGGTAGCAGGGTAGATTGATACATGATTAAGAAGGCATATGGAATCTTTTCCTGTATTTGCCGGGATATAGAATATAAGGTTATAATACAACTGTATAAATCATTAATCAGGCCATAACTTGAGTACTGTGTGCAGTTCTGGTCACCTCATTAGAGAAAGGATGTAATTGCACTGGAGAGGATAAAGGGGAGATTTATGAGGATGTTTCCAGCATGGAAAAATGCAGCCAAAAAGAAAGATTAGATAGATTGGAGTTGTTTAAATTGGCATATAAGGGTTGAGAGGGGTATTAAATTGAGATGTGCAGGGGTTCCCTGATTTGATTATGTCCTACTTACAAGCACTCCTACTTATACAGGGGTATAATTTTAAAGATTGACATACAAATATTTCCTGTATGTACAAATAGTTGATTTACATTGTCCTGCATTGTGCCCTTACTTGCGAACGTACTCCGGCACAATACCAGTTCAGAACCTGGGGACTGCTGGCAAACATTATGAGGGGCCTGGGTACAGTGGGTAGAAAGGACTATTTACCTTAGCAGAGAGGTCAGTGACTAGGCTCATTGAATTAAAGTGATTGCTAGAAGGATTAGAGGGGAGATGAGAAAAACAGTGTTTTCAACAAACTGTGGTCAGGGTTTGAAACTTATGACCTGAAAGAGTAGAGGCAGAGACAACTGAACAGCATCAATGTAGTCCTCACTGATGGATTCAGGGCCACAAAAGATTCAATTATCTTGGCAGGTAAGGGGCATTCCCCAGCATTCTCTTTCACAGCAGTGGTCAGACCAGCACAGCTTGCAAGTCCATCCATTCTCTTACCTTGAGGCGGTTTCTCATAACCCAATCACAGTTTTCCACAGCAGTGAAACACATCTTATTGCCTTCTCACATCTCTCCCCCACACGCATCCTCCACAATGTTCTCATTCTATCCCCTCAAGCCTTCCTATGTCTAAGAAATCTCTCCAGTGACTATATGAGAACACAGGTACCAGGGAGAGGAGAAAACAAGGGCCCATCCTTCAACTATTGTTACACTGACACTGTGATGGAAGAAGCACTCGAGATAAGTTTAGTCTCAGTCCTCCTGGCCTTTAGTGAAAGAAAGACTGGATTTTGCCAGCTCCCTGATGACAAGATGATTTTGTAGACAGCTGGGTGGCGCACATTCCTCTTTGAAGATGATTTGATGTCAGAAGCTACTGAAGTATGACCCGCATCATGTTGACTTTCACTTTGTCCGTTCAAATTCAAGCCTTCGATATCCCAAAGGTCCCTCAAGTGTGACTTGATTGATACAGAAATCAAAGGTTATGGGGAAAGGGCAGGAAAGTGGACATAAAGAATGTCAGGTCAGCCAAGACCCCATTGAATGTCAGAACAAGTTTGAAGAACCAAATGCCCTATCCTGTTCCTATTACTTATGGGCTTGTGGTCTTGTAGGTGAAAAAAATTCATGGCTATGGCCAACTCAAGACCATGAGTAATGCAGGTCCACATGATCCACTTTGCAAAACGCTGGAAATGTCAATAACAGCCCAATTTGACAGTCTGAGCTTCTTGAGTCAGCAATGTCTGTTGAGCTGATTGAGTGTCTATATATCCGGAGTTGAGGTTTCATCTCCTCAGGTCTGCAGTCCTGTGCTTATCATGGATGAGGAGAAGGCGCTGCTTCTCCTGAAGTGGCTGTTATTGCTGTTGCTCTTGTACCACCTCAGAGGCCCAAGGTACAGCTGCAAAAGTTTTTCCATTGCAGCTAAGGAGCCTGACAGTCAGAAGGTGCAGATTGAAGTCTAGAATGTTCAAGGTAGCAGAAATGACCTCCTCTTTACCAGTGAAAATGACTCAGAGCCGCCTTCTCCAGGGTAGTTAGTAATGGGTAATATATTCTGGCCCAACCAGCGATGTCGGCATCCCATGAATGAATAATACAAAAAGAAAATCTGTTCTATATAAATATTTTCCTCTGAATAATGAAACTGAATAATTACCTGTGATAATTAGCTGAAGCAGGAATAAAAACTCCAGAAAGCTAAATTGTATCTGACCCTATTAGTCAACATCCCCTGTGAATCCAGAAATCCCAAAACTGATTGTTAAATCATTCATTTTTAATGCATTGTTAGTGCTCACCGTATATCTCCAATAGGCCAGAACTATGTAAATGTCTTTTTCTGCAAAGTAAAATAAACTGTGATGAGTTTCTCTTAAATGTTTTCCTTCAGCCCTGTTTCAATTCCATTTTGTCCAGAAATTATCAACAGCTCAAAAATTAAAGTATCTGGATTTCCCTTCTCGTGGCTGACCATGACACTGATAATTATAAAATATAGATCTGGAGAATTCACAGCTGTACTCTGCACTGTACTGACAATGGAAAGGGAACAGCAGTAATCTGCACTGTACTGGCAATGGTAAGATCGAAAGCTGAATATTAGTGGAATTTTACAAATTATAATCCCATGTAATTGGCAACTTGCTGGTTGCTAGTGAAAAGTTCACCTCACTGCTTAGCAAGAGCATAAGAGATGGAGCAAAATGCTCCTGATGTCAAGATAGGCCTTGCCAGACTTCCCATCAGATTCTGCCATTAATCCCACAATAACCTATAACACTGGGACCCCTGTAAACTTCTGCCCTATGACTGGGTTGCTGCCACATTTGCTAATGACCAGTCGTATTGCTGTTTTCACAAGCTTATGCAATGGGACATTTGTTTAAACAGTGCAGTGTCTATTGGAGGAGGTGCTGGCTGATGTCAATAGATTGAAAACTGAATAGACTGAGTCAACTCATTGAAATTGGAGAGTGATTTTCAAACACCAAAGTGTATCATGATGGACCTAGGACAGTTACTGCACCCAGTTGATTAATCCATGCCTCATAAGTGCACAATGCCTGTTGAGATAGTGAATGAATGTAGTGCACAGGGTGTGAATACAAGGATCAAGGGAAAATCTGAGCCCTGGTTCATAAGCGACTCTGACAATCTTCCTGTGATCTTTGTCATTCATTTGTTATGGACTCTCTGAAAAGTTGCACAAATCAGTTGTTTCCATTTTTTATCATCCCTTTCCCACATACAATGTGTCTTTTGTTTTATTCATTCACAGGATGTGGGTGTCACTGGCTGGGCCAGCATTTATTACTCATTCATGATTGTCTAGGGGGTAATTAATAGCCAACTGCATTGAAGTCAAATGTAGGCCAGACCAGATACAGGCACCGTTTCCTTCCATAAAGACAGTTAGTGAACCAGATGGGTTTTTTCTGACAATTAACAACAGTTTCATGGTCATCATTAGACTCTTAATCCAGATTTTTGCTGAATTTAAATTCTACCATCTGTCATGGCAGGATTCAAATTGAGATCACCAAAACTTTAGCTAGGTCTCAGGATTAATAGTGTTATGATAATACCACTAAACCATTGCCTTTGGTAAAGAATCAATAATGCTAGCCAAGACTTGGCTTGTGCCATCACCCCACATGGTGGTGACTGTAATTGATGCTGATGCTGCATCCTAGATCACAATGGGCTTGTGATAGAATTGGCAGGTCTCATAGTAAGGGGGCCTCATCTATATCCTTGATCCTATTTTCTTTCCCTGAAATCCTTGGTGTAATTAATTGCTGAGAGATGTGACTTTTCATGACACAATTTCCCTTTAACTAATAGCTCTTTAACTTGCAAGAAATGCTGTCTGCTTCTACATTGGGATAGGTTATGCATTCCCAAATGGGTCCGCTAGTCTTTTCTATTTGCAGACTTAACTGTTTTGTTCCTGTTTGTCGTGTCCTATGCTCCTGTACAGTCTATCAGTTGTCTAAACCCTGCATAGTAATTCAGACTGACCCACCATATTGGCAATATTTCTTAATCTCTTTGTGAGAAGGACAATGTCTTTCTCAATTCTTCAATTTGATCTCTTCAACCTTTTTTTTCACATTTCTGACTATCACGCTTTAATCGTTACTCACCTTGTATTCTTCAGCTTTAGACTTCTCTCCTTATCTAAAGTCTGCGTTGCCACCTCCTATTGGTCATCTGTCCTCATCAGGAAAGGGATCAATTTCTCACTACAGGCCCCTTTGTTAGTTTATTTTGGACAACTTCTCTCACAATCACTATTCTGGTTTGATTATATTTGGAATATGGAATAGTTCCTCAGCTCCTGTGCAAAACAGTGATACACAACCATCCAGACAGTCAGAACCACTGACAAAGAACTTGTCACATTTATTCAGCACCTTCCTGCACTCACCAGATTGGTAATAAATCTGACCCCAGCACAAAGTTGGTTGTGAAGGATATTTATTGCAGTGATCAAACCAAACACAAATTAAAGCAAGGATGATAAAAATCTTACCTTTATATAATTTCTTCACCGCTATTGGACAAGTCGAAGGGAGTTAGAAGATTGAGTCTAGAAAGTGGGAGAGAGAAGGAGCATGAGCACAGCAAACTAGAGCAGCAGTAGGCCATTCAGCCCCATGAATCTGCTCTGTCATTCTAGATCATAGCAGATCATCTACCTCAATGGCATATTCCTGTTCTATCCCTTGATGTCATTTTTAACTAAAAATCTATCAATCTCTGTCTTGAACTTACATAATACTGCCCTCTGGGATGGAAAATTCCAAAGATTCACTAACTTGCAAGGAATAAAGAAGCTCCTCCTTATTTCTGTCCAATGTGCTGTGTTATATTTCAGTCAGTGTATCAGTGTCCCTTTAAGAGACACTGTATGTTGGCCTTAAGAGACATGCTCATGATATCATTATTGTATCAAATCACATGACCATTTCAATTCAGGCCAATTAAAGCACGGTGTGCTACTCTTTGTAACCAAATAGCTTTAATGTTATCCAGACAGGTACGGTACATTTGGATGTAATATTTGTATATATTAGTGAACTGTAATAAATGTCTATTGGATATTTCAATACCACGTTAGCACATCCTAGTTTCTTATGTGAAATAGTGTAAGCATTGCTGCATCAGGTAAAGACACCCTGCTGGAGGCAAAATTCACATCACTAAACGCCATTTTGTTTTCTGAGACTGTGTCTCCTGTTTCTACACCCCACAGTCAGAGGAAACATCCTATATACATCTACACTGTTTACCTCTTGAAGACGTTTGTAAGTTTCTATAGGAATACCTCTCAATCTTCAAAATTCCAAAGAAAACAGGCAAAGCCTCTTTAATTTCATTTTGTAGGCCAGTCTACCATCCCAGAATCAGTCTGCTGAAACTATGCTGCACTCTGTCTATGGCGAGTATATCCTAACGTAGTCAAGGGGAGGCAGAACTGCACACGATGCTCCATGAGCAGTCTCGCCAGTGTCCTATTCAATTGAAGCAAAACATTTAGAGTCATAGAGTCACAGAGTGATACAGCACAGAAACAGATCCTTCAGTCCAACTCGTCATGTCGACCAGACATCCCAATCTGACCAAGTCCCATTTGGCCCATATCCCTCTCAATCATTCCTATTCATTAATCCACCCAGATGCCTTTAAAGTGTTGTAATTGTACCCACCTCTATTACTTCCTCTGGCAGCTCATTCCATACATGGGCCACCCCTGTATGAAAAAGTTACCCCTCGGGTAAATCTTTCCCTTCTCACATTAAACCTATGTCCTCTAGTTTTGGACTCTCCACCCTAGAAAAAAGACCTTGGCTATTTCCCCTATCCATGCCCCTCATGATTTTATAAACCTCTGTAAGTTGACCCCTCACCTTCCTATGTTCCAGGGAAAACAGCCTCAGGCAATAGTCTCTCCTACTAGCAGGAAGATCTTCTCTGCATCTAATCTACCCTGACGCTCAGTATTTTGTAAGTTTCAATCAGATCCTCCCTTGTCCTTCTAAACTCCATTGAGTACAGACTTTGACTTATTAACCACTCCTCACATTAGAAGCCCTTCATCACTGAGATCATTCTTGTAAACATCATCTGGACCTATTTCAAGGCCAGAACATCCTTCCAAAGATATAGAGCCTAAAACTGTTCACAATATTCCAAATGTGGTCTTACCAGAGCCTTATACAGCCTCAGCAGCAGATTTCAGCTCTTGTATTTTGGCTGTCTTGAAATGAATGCTAACATTGCATTTGCCTTCCTAATCATCAAATAAACCTGAATGTCCTTCAATTGATGATAATTTCCTTTCAGTACAGAGTTGTGATAATTAAACAATCTGAGACTGGATCTGCACATTCTGCCACAGGTTGAATAGGTGGTGTTTGCTGAAGCCAGTGCATGGGATGTTTAGTGTCTGTTTGCTTTTTCCACTATTTGTGCTTAGCCTACATTTGGGCCTGTTGGTGATGCTCAAAATGGCTGACACCTTCGTGGATGCTCCATCTCTAGGTTGGGGTGGTCTTGAGCAAGAAATTTCTATAAGCCAGTGGGGATATTGCACTTTTCTCAGCATATGTTTTCTCGGTCTTCCTGGTAACTGTTTGTCATGATGATAATTCAGAGCAGAGAGCTCGTGTTGGGAGTCTTGTGTCAGGCATACAGGCTATATGGCCCAGCCAGCACAATTGTTTGATGGTGCCTTAATATTGGAGAGGTTGGTTTGAGGGAAGGCATTGATATTGGAGCACTGTCCTGCCAGTGGAGTTTGTGAAACAATGATGGATCTCATCTATAGATAATGTTCTTCTGAGCAGGACATGCTATGGGCTGTATCCGTAGCAACATGGCTTTAATCACTAATTATTGCATGTGCTATACTCTGAGTAGATGCAGGTAAGATATGTGCTGCTGCCCTTTGACATAATAGAAAGTCCAAAGGCACTTCACAGGGGCATTACAAGACAGTGTGTCACCAAGGCATAAAGGGTAATATTAGGTCAGATGACCCAAAGTTGGATAATGATGGTGGAGGAATTAAAATTGAAAAGGAGAAAGAGACCAGACACAGTGGAGTGTAAATCATTCAGAAGTTATGGGGCTGGAGTTATAGAGTTAGAGAAGGGCAATGACATAGAGCGATTTCAGCACATGCATGAAAGTTTTTAAGTCAAGATGTTGCTTGATCGGAAATCATCGTAGATCAGCAACTGATACTGACTTCACATTAGGGTTTGAAAGAGGTGGCTAAGGAGGTAATAGGATGCATCGGTGTTAAGTTTCCAAAATTCGTTCGATTCTGAAATGTTGTATCAGACTGGAAAGTAGCAAGTATAACCCTCTACTCAAGCAGGAAAAAAATAAAATTATAGGCCTGTTCACTTCATGTCTTTCATGATAATGTTAGAATTGATCAATAAGGAGTTTATATCTTAGCACTTATATCTTAGATACTCCAGGTAATCAGGAAGAGTCAGCATGGTTTTGTAAAAGGGGAAATCATGTTTAACCATTTTATTGTCATTTTTGAAAAAGTGACATGTACTGTGGATAAAGGAGAACCTGTTGATGTACTATACTGGGATTTCCAAAAGGCATTTAATGAGGTGCCCCATAAAAGATTATTACACAGTTTAGGAGTTCATGGTGTTGGGGTTACTAGCAAGCATGGATAGAAGAATGGTTGGCTGGCATTAAACAGGGAATGTGCATTAATGGGTCTTTTTCTTATTGGCAGGATGTGGTGACTGAGGTCTCACTGTGGTTTCTGCTGGGCTCACGTTCTAGAATCTATATCAATGACCTGCCTGTATGGAACAAAGGAATAGTGGCTGCGTTTGCACATGACAGAAAAGATAGGTAGGACTGTATGTTGTAAGGAGGACAGAAGGAGGGTACAAACTGATATAAGTTGAGTGTAAGGGATAAATCTGGCAGACAGAGGATGATGTGAGAAAATGTGAAGTTGTATGCTTTAGCTGGAATTTTTAAAAAAAAGCAGAGTATGCATGAAACGTAAGGAATTAAGAATATTAATGCAATGCTATCCAATATTGTGAAAGGAATTGAACATATGTTCAATGTTATGCTTCAGTCAGACAAGGCATTGTGGATTCCACATCCTGAATATTACGTACAGTTTTGGTCTTCCTATTTAAGGAAGGATCTAAATACATTGACACTGTTCAGAGAAGGTCTACTCGATTGGATAGACTGGGCTTGTTTTCACTGGAGTTTAGAAGAGCGAAGGGTGAATTTATTGAAGTAGATCATTTAGAGTAGATAGGAATATGGAATTCAAAACACAAACAGATCAGTCATGAACTTGTTGAATGGCGGATCAGGCTCCAGGGGTCAAATGGCCTACTCCTGTTCCTAATTTGTGCATACACATGACCATATTTGAAATAGGCAAACAGAACTTGCTGTGAGTTAAGAGTGGGCGGCAAGGATTCAGGTTACTACAACTTTATTGAGAACAGAATGTGGGAGATTAGCCACTGGTGCTTTGGAATACTGGAGGTGAGAGGTAACAAAGACATGAATGAGAGTTTCATTGGCAGATGAGCTGAGACAGAGACGAAGGTGCATGATGTTATGAGGGTAGAAATAGACTGACTTAGTGTCGGTTTAAAAATCCATCAGGGGATCAAATGTGACATCAATGTTGTGAACAGATTGCGGCCAGGAAGAGGCTGGTGGGGAGTGGGATGGAGTCAGTAGCTAGGAAATGGAATTTCTAGTACATTAGACTTGGAGGTTCAGAATGTTGCTTGATAACAGGATGTCCTTAGTCAATATAGGTTACAGCTAGACTCAGTATTCGGATTTCAGGCTGACTGCACATTGTGCTTCACATAAACCTGATAAAACCTCCTTTGTCTTTTATTTGCTTGAACCACCTGTTCTGGAGAGCTTTGTGAGCCAATTTTCTATAGGGTAAAGAAGAAATATTATGCAACATTAAGAAGTGAAGATCACGGGAAGAAAATAAGCTCAGCAATATCCTGAATATCTGAAACTGATAATTAGTGGAGGAATGCAGAAAAAAGTGGAAATATAGATATGTGCTCACAGAGTTTATAATGTAAAATACACAGTGAGATATTATAATCATTCATTAAACCACTGATATGTAATCTTAATGTATTATTTCCTATTTTCCTAGGTTAATCGTGATAGTCTCAGTATATTGAGTTTGTGTGTTTTGTATAAATACTGCCTCTGAAACTGAATTAACAAGCTTCCCACTGTGAAGGCATATCTCCATTTCAGACCAACTTTTTTCCTTCCACCTCCTCAGTTATTTCCTTAAGCTAATGTATAGCCTCAGAAGCCCATGAAGCAGCCCTTTGCTACACTGCCAAAGTCTGCTTGCCTGTACCTGGCATCCATCCACATGAGCACTTCTAACAGACATCGCCTCATAGTGATCTGAGCAAGGATTCTAGATTATTGCTGTCTCCTTTAACCTAGGGATAACTGAAGCTAATGATAACACCCCGACAGTTAATCTGCCTGAGATCAGCAACATAGATAGACTTTACAATTTTAACTGTTCTCGCAGTTGACACTTTAGATTCTCTTCTGAAAACACAGCTTGCTTTTAAGATGGATTTCATACAATATACAGAGTGAAATATGCCAGTAATGTCTGCTGCCTCAAAACCACCAGTGTAACATTGCACCAAAATTGCCTTGCTAAAATATTTCCAGTTCCTTTTAAGGCCTCACCACATTTTAATGGACTTAAGTGAGCATGGCCAACCTCTTCCACACTATGGCCCAAACCCACATCTAGTTTAAACCATCACTACATTAGTGGTAGCTGCAGGAGTAAGGCATTACTAAGATGAATATTGCTTGGAGAAGACTGGTCATTTCACTATTGGTTCAATACTGTAAGCCTCCATTATTTCGAACTGGCTGCAGCCTGAAACTTTTCAGGCTCTTTGCTGTCAATTACAGTCAACTCTGTGAAGAAAAGTCATACAGGACTTGAGAGATTAACTCTGTTTCTCTCTCCTCAGATGCTGACAGTTCTGCTGAGTTCCGCCAACAGTCTCTGTGTTTGTTTCATGAAAGCTTCTGCTGTACAAACCAATGAACAACAATTTGCACAAAAAGACTCTTCTGACTATTGGGAAGGGTAACCTTATGAGAACTTAGCTCTCCCTCTATGCTTTCCAATACTACTTTTCAATTGACAACAATGGATCTGAGAATGCTGCTGATGCAAAATTGAGAAGTGATTTTCATGGTTCTTAGAAAATCATTATGTTGCCTAGTGTTGTATTATCAATTTCCTACAAAAGTGCTGAATACTGACATTCCTTGGCCTGCTGGTAGTGATTGGGCAGCCTAAAATGTGCAGTCAGTTATTGGTGGTGATCTTCAACCACCATTTCACGTCCTCAATGCTGAATTTGACTTCTTATTTCCTTTTACAAACTATCCTGCCTTTATGTTCTCTTCATTTGGCCCTCTCCCCATACCATGCAAGAGGAATTAAGGAGCTATTAGAGTTCTGTTTCACGACAACTTACTTCTTGATACTTGACAATCAATCAATGGAACTGCAGTACAAAAAGCTCTAAGTGAATGGTAAACTCAATCTTCATCCCTCAGCAACCTTTCAGTAACACAGTGTTGCAAAATTCTGAGGTAAGTTTATTTTCTGAGGCTCGGTGCATGTTTCAGTATTTTCTCTCACTACACAGTGATGTGTGAGAATTTTCTGACAGTTAGTATAAGTTCCAAGTTTTGAGTTGGTCTGTTGGAGAGCTATCTCCATAGGATTGATGCACCCTGCTAGATTATGACCATCATTTCACATGCTTGGAAAAATAATAATCGGATTTTCAAAACCTTGCTTTACAATTATTGGAGCTGTATTCAAACCTGCATTTACTGAATAATTTTAACAATGCTTTAACACAGAGAGTGCATTTTTTTTTCAATCAGCCCTTCAAACATTTTGGGGGTGATAATAGTTTTCTGCGGATTATCTTCTCTGTTTGATGCCTCCATTACTCGGTTTGTGATTTTCAAATCAATTTTTATTCACAGATGCAAGATAAAAGGTCTTTCAGCGACTTGCAGATTCCAGAAGTGGAAATGAATAGATCTAACTTCACGGATATTTTGTATTTCCAGGGCGCAATGTTCTCCACCCCCTCTCCCCATTCCATCTGACGTGAAAATCACTCCTGATATTATTATTATATCATTTACACTGTTCCTGTTGTTTTCAGCAAAATACTTTTTCACCCACAGTCTCCAAGGCCTGGGATTTGTTATCTTGTGATGGCACCACAAAGGTACAAACTAAAGTGGCAGCACTGGCGAAAATTGGAAGAATTAAGAATTGGTTAAGAAATGGTAGAATTGCCAAATGTTTCCTTGGAGGCCATATAAGTTAAAGCAGCAGATTACAACGGGGCTGATGATCCCTGTCATTTAGACTTAATTAAAACTTGCAGAGAATCATATGGAAATACTGAATGTGTGAAGACTGGCAGCTAGCACAGCATGATTTCTGCTCTCACTGATGGTGGCATTACTTATAAACACTGATCTGGTAAAGATTTGGGATTTAACTTTCTCTGGTAATGTATTGGTGAACTATTTCAGAGTGCTGCATTCAGTAGTATTTTACTGCAGATGGTTATCAGTGTCAGTCTTGGCTCAGTTGGTAGCACTTGTCTCTGAGCCATGACCTTTCAAATAGTCATAAACATTGCCTTGACACTTGTTTGAAGAGCATGGAGTTAGCTTTGGTGTCCTTGCCAATATTTATCCCTCAATCAACATCCCAAGAACCAATTATCTAGTCATTAGCACATTGCTGTTTGTGGAAGCTTGCTATGTGCAAATTGGCTCCTGAATTTCCTACATTCCAACATTGACTGCATTCAGGAAATAAGTGTTTTGTGGGCATGATGATTGTGGAAAGTACTGTGTTGATAAACATTTTTTAGATAGTTCACAATAGAACTTAATACAAGTACTTAAACAATTAACAAAGCTACCAGAGTCTCGAGCATTAGTATCTGGTTATGGTAACAATCCATAATATGGTTTGCTTAAAATCTCTATTGTTTGCACAATAGCGCATGTGTCTATGAAGAAGATCTTTGGACTCATCCAGAAAGACGCTACAATGTGCTCATTGGAGCTTAAATTTATTATCTTTGTAAAAGATTCTGTTCCAATTGCTCAGTATTTTCTGCAGAAAGCAAAATTCCCTGCAGTCTGTGCTAAATTTGCCTCTTTTTTAGTTAATACTCCATACCATGATCCCAAAATTTACTTTAAATGAAATTCTATTCCCTAAACCACCTTGCCTACTTTTTAACCTCTCCTGTCCAACTCCACTGCATGTCGAATTGTTGAAGTTCTTTTCTCAGCCTTTCATCCTGAGTGAGATGTACATCATTTGTGATAAACTTTGCAACTCCGCTCTTTACAGCTTTCAGAACTTGACTGCTTTCATTTATCATTGCTATCAGGTTGGGTCATAATCATTACAGTTATTACAAACTAGTTCTCTGACAATCCTGAAAGACTTATTGAGCTGTGAGGATGGTTGCTGCCAGCAGGGTGAATTGGGTGACCCCCCCCCAACCCTCACCCTCTTTCTCTTACTGTGTCTCTCGTTCAAGCCTGATATGAGCAAGGGATATGTTTCAGTTATGAAGTGAGATTGGACAGATTGGGTTGTTTTCCTTAGAACAGAGGAGATTAAGGGAGGACATTATTGACATGCATAAAATTATGAGGTGCATAGATAGGATAGACAGGAAGAGGATTTCCCTCTTGATGGAGGAATCAATGATTAGGGGGCATAGATTTAAGGGAAGGTGCAAGAATGTTTAGAGGAGATGTAAGGAAAAACTTTTTCACCCAGAGAGTGGTGGAAATCTCAAACACACTGTCTGTAAGAGTGATAGAGGCAAAAACCCTAATAACATTGGTAAGTATTTAGATGTACACTTACTGCCCAGGGTAACAATTTCCACAAACACAATATCAGTTTCCACATGAATGCAGATGACAGCCAGCTCTACCTTAGCACCACCTCTCTCAAGCTCACCACTGTGTCAAAACCAGTACAGTCCTTGTCTGAGATCCAATACTGGAGGAGCAGAAATTTCTCCCATCTAACATTTGGGAAAATTGAAGTCAATGGGCAGACTCTTGCCAGTCTCTGAATGATGTGGGCCATGGCGAGAAAGGTAGGAAATTCATGTAAGATGACTAGCAAGGAGCTACAGAAGGTCCCCTCATAATGTATAGATCCCTGACTGACATACTCTTCAAGAACAAAATGTCCCACTTTCCAATCAACAACAAGATGAGAATCTCACCAGTGAGTAGCCTAAGCCAACCCTATTTGCAAGTATTAGCATCTCATTATTAGCAAATCTTATTTAATTGAAACTAGACAGCGACATTTCCTGACATCAAAATGGGGACCCTGGCAACTTCAGCTCATCACCTACTTCTCCACAGCTCCACCATTCAACAGCATCTCAGGGTACACTCCATAGGCAGTGACTGCAAATATCACAGGCCTTGGCATCTGACCATGACATCATCACAGCACATCTCCAATCCATTCGTAGTATGGTTCTGAACTTCAGTGCTGTACTTTGGAGCATTTTGACATCTTTTACCGAAAGGCTGCTGCAAGGACACTTTGTGCACAAGGACAGGCAGCCAGCTCATGGAATGGACCAGGCTGCATCTTAGTAATCCTTGTTTGCTCACTTAACATTCAATCTCTCTTGTCAACTTCGATGCTCACACAATCCCTGTATTGTTTTGGCTTGCTATGCCTTTGGGCACTTTGCTGCCTCAGCCAGAGTTTAATTACAGCATTTTGTCTTTACTTGTCTTTTCAGCACAAGTACAGAGCCAGGTGGCTTGTCAATGTTGTCAGCATTCACCAGTTAAGAGGGTAGACATTTTGTGATACAGGACTATGTTACATCAATCTCACATCAACAGCATGTGTCAGCAGCATGTGTGCCGAAAGTACAACATGTTCAATAACCAAATAGCCACGTTTCAGAGTCTAAAGGGAGTAGTCCTCCAACAAGTCAAGGATGACTGCCTTCATTCAGGCTGTCTCAGTCAGTAAGTGGTGGGAATCATTACTTCCTCATCCAGGGACTTAGACATAGCCAGTTGTCCACTTGAAGTGTGAAGTCAGGCGTTTCAGTATCATTAGAGTCTGGGGAGTGGGCCATAGTCCATCCTGCAAACAGGGGAGTTAGTCAGTCAAGGATCTGCACATAGATCAGTCAGGGATCTGGTCACTCATCAGTCACAATCCACAAACAGGGCTACCTAGGGAGACCCATTGTTTCAGCCTGCTCCTGCCCCACAGAATTCATCTCTTCCTTCCTTGACTCATTGTTTTCTCCCCGGTCCAGTCCTGAACATGTATATCCATGATTCCTCTGACACTTTACGCCAGTTTCAGAATTTCCAGTTTGCAGGCTCCAGGTTACCATGGCGTGCAATCCCTTTACACACCCATTCCACACCAGGATGGTATTAAGGCTCTCCGCTTCTTCCTGGAGCAAAGGCCTGAACTGTCCCTACGCACCACCACCCTCCTGTGCTTGGCCAACAACTCACCCTCAACAACTTTTCTTTTAACATCTCTCATTTTCTGCTCCAGTTATGCCTGTCCCTTCATGAGTTACATGGAACATTCTAGTTTCAATTCTATTTCAGCTCCCACCCACAACTCTTTCTCCAATATATTGATGATGTCATTAGTGCTGCTTCCCTCTCTCATCCGGAATTGGAAAAGTTCATCAATTTTGCTTCCAATTTCCACCCTGCTCTCACTTTTACCTGGTCTACCTCTGAATCTTCCCTTCCCTTCCTTGACACCTCTGTTTCCATTTCTGGGGATGGACTGGCCGTTAATAGCCACTATAAACCCACTAAATCCCACAGCTACCTGGACTATACATCCTCGCACCATGTTTCCTGCAAAGACTCCATTCCATTCTCCCAGTTCCTCCATTTCCCTCGCATATGTTCCGATGAGGCCAACTTTGACAAGGGAGTCTCCGAAATGTTCACCTTCTTCCTCAACTTAGGATTCCCTGGCACTATTGTCAACAGAGCCCTCAATCAGGTCTGACCCATTTCCTGTACATCCGCCCTCACCCCCCTCTTCCCTCCCGCAACAGTGAAAGGGTTCCCCTTGTCCTTACCCACCATCCAGCCAGTATCCACATCCAGAAGATCACCAGCCACCATTTCCACTACCTCCAACGAGATGCCACACATTCCCCTCCCCCGCCCTTGTCTGCTTTCCACCGAGGCTATTCCCTCCGGGACACACTGGTCCAATCTTCCAACACTCCCAACACCCTCCTCAACAGCACCTAGGCACATTCCCCTGCAAACTCCGAAGGTGTAGCACCTGCCCATATACCACCTTCATCCTCAGTATCCAAGGGCTAAAACATTCCTTCGAGATGAAGCAGCACTTTACCTCCACTTCCCACAATCTAGTCTACTGCATTCACTGCTCACAATGTGGTCTCCTCTACATTGGGGATATGAAGCATAGGCTGAGTGACTGATTTGCAGAACGTCTATGTTCTGCTCGCAAAAAAGACTGTGAGCTTCCAGTTGCCTGCCACTTTAACACACCACCTTGTTCCCTGGCCAACATCTCTCTCTCAGGCTTGCTGCAGTGTTCCAGCAAAGCTCAGTGCAAGCTGGGGACCCTGCAGCCCTCCAGACTCAACACTTAGTTTAATAATTTTATGGCCTGAACTCTCCCATGTCCTATCCCCCTACCCCACACACCAGGCCTTGTTATCACATAGTTTGCTATTACATACTACCTATTGTTAGACACTAAGTCTCCATTAACAGATATTCACCCTCCTAACCAGATTGTTATCAACTCCTTTGTCTGTCCAACTGTTCTTCTCTCTCTGGGCTCCATTCCCAACTATTATTTACTCCTGACCCCCTCCCCCCACCATATCTTCTGCATATAAACCGACACTTTACTAGCTACCATCAGTTCTGAGGAAGGGTCACCAGATCCAAAATGTTAACTCTGATTTCTCTTCACAGATGATGCCAGACCTGCTGAGTTTTCCCAGCAACTTCTGTTTTTGTTACTCATCAGTCAGGCCTGTCTGGACATGCTATTCAGGAGGTGGACAATGGTCAGTGCGGTATTCATCTGAATGAAAATCAATGGGGTGTTATCACTGGATACTGTTGTTAGGGATGTTGGGGAATCAATTCTGGGGATTGGAGGCATCATCCTGGGATGCAAAGAGGGATAGAATGGTGAAGGGAGGAAACTCGACACAGAAAGGGATAGGTGTTAATGCATGGGAGGATATGTCGTTATTGTGGGGTTGGTGGGGGAATGTTTGACTGCAGTCACCATCTTGGCCTTGGCAACTCGCAAAGATAATCCAAGATCTCTGGGGCAGTACAAATGCACAGAGCTCATTTCCTTTCACCTTAGGCTGTAAATATTCGCAACATGCTGTTATAAGCAATAACGCCTTCTGTGGGTGGGAAGTAATGTGGGTAGGACAAGGCCTCAATACACATGTCTCTTTTTGACATGACTGCTGAGCCACCCATTGGAATAAGATCCTATGTTAAAGTTCCAATGGAGTGGCAATCCATGGTCCTCCTTGTTAGAGTGCCCCATGTCTCATTGTGTGGAGGAGTTTGCTAAACTTTCATTGGTGAGTGATATGGTACTGCATAAGGAGCTGTTCTGTTTCATACGTACGCCACCCAAGTGCACCGCAAGCATGGCTGTTGGACTGAGCCACAACAGGCGTTATTGTTCCTATTGTGAGGTGCAACAAAGGTGTAGTGAAATGGAGGAAGGACAGATCCACATGAAAATGTTTCAGCTGAAGGTCCCCTCAGGATGGGCAGGAAGTACAGAAGGCCCAGAGTCTTTCATCTCACTGCCTTTTCCCCCAGTTCAGTGAGGTGCAGTGTCAGTGCAGACTGAGGATGTCCTGGGACACTGCCATTGAACAATGTCAAATTACTTTAGTTGAAGGGTAAAAAACAAGGGGACATAATTTTAAGTTGAAAGGCAGTATATTTAAAGGTGTTTTGAGGAAATTTGTTTTCACCTAGAAGGTGGTGGGAATCTGGAATGCACTGCCTGGGATGGTAGCTGAGGTGGGAATCCTCACAACCTTTAAACAGTACTTGGATGAGTACTTGAAATGTCATAACATTCAAGTCTATGGACCAAATGCTGGAAAGTGGGACTAGCATAGATACAGAGTAGCTTTTGATGGTGCAGATTCAATGGGCTGAAGGACTTCTTCAGTACAGTATGAGTCAATGATTCACCTGGAGTGGCACCAGTGACATGAAGGAAAATGGCTATCTTAGACTAATGGCCTTCAAAGCAACAGTTGTATGAACCTTTTATGCAACTGGTGGGATCTCACCCACAAATATATCAAGGCTATTACTGATTTGTGCATATTATACCCATTATCTCTTGACTCCCTGTGATGAGTTCAGTACTGCAGTCCGGGCATTAGGCTTTCCCAACATAGCTGGCTTCTCCAAGTGCAGGGCACTATAGACTGTATGCACATTAAATTAAGAGCACCATATCATATTGCAGCCAAGTTCACCAACAGAAAAAGATTCCATTTAGTCAATTTACAATTCATCCATGATCATCGATACCACATCTTAGAGTCTGCATCAGGTACCCTGGGAGCTGCCATAATGCCTTTATTCATGGTCCATGTCAAGGACTGGATGTCTTACATAGACAACTACTGGGAGACAAGAGCTACTGTCTGCAACCATGGCTGATAGCTCTATTGCACAACCCCCTGACAGAGGCCAAGTGTGGAAACAATGTAGCCCATTCTTCCACTAGGGCCATGGCAGAGAAGATGACATATTTCAAAGGTGAAGTTCCATTGCTTGAATGGGTTTGGGAGGAGGGGAGTGGGGCCTTACAGTACCCTGTGGACACACAGAGCCACTCTGCACAATTGGAGCAGTCAAAGAGTGGATGCGATGGAGGTTGAAGGCTAGGAGAGCAGGAGAAGTCTTCTGAGGAGAAAGATGAGGACATTGAGCAGGCAGAACATTATTCTGCATAATAGAGTACTGAAGGGTCAAGTGCAATGAGCCAGACAGGACTTCATTGAGGGCTGTTTCCAGTAGATAAGAGCTGATTTTTCATTGACTGTAAATTTTTTGGTGCTCAGAAGGCAAATGGCCCATTTCTCTTCTGAGAGGCAAATGTAGCTTCTGTTTACTTGTGTATTGTTTGCTTTTGCTGTTGCTAAGTAAAAGTTAATGTTTTGAACAATTTGAAGGATGTCCATATGTGATTGTCCATATCGGACAATGAGAAGATACTAGGCTACACTGGGCATTGGAGGAAGAGTAGCACTGACTTAGACAAGGTTGAAAGATGGAATATTGCTGAGGATGGGTAACCTGTGTGGTTTGGATCATGAACAGCCTATGAGGAAGACTGTGCACTGCACAGGTAATGAAGTGTCAGCCGTGCCACCTAGGAGCTCTGAGGAAGCATTGCTCCCTCACTATACACACAGTGAAGGGCAGCTCTGGACAGCCAATGTTTGATCGGGTGCACAACTTGCAAACATGGCACCAACGCCAAGGATCCCAGGAGATCCTGGCAGTAACAAGTACTTCCACCTACAGTGATAAGAGAATTCTATGAACAGGGCACCATCAGGGGACAATGCATTGGTTATGAGGTGAATTTGGAGCAACAGTATGACAAAATCCGTTTGGCCTCACTGAGATAAATACTCCATGAAACTTGCCAAAAATGACACTTGGCCATTTTCTGGTGAGATTCAATGAAATGTCTTTCACTCCTGCCTCAAAATCTGTTCTTAGCTGCTAATTCCGTACCTCTTCTTGGTAACTATTTGACACTAATTCACCTTGTTTGTAACTTCAGTGTCATATGTCATCCTGAGATGAATTTTTAACCACTTCTCCTCTTCATCACAAGAACTATCTTTAACTGCTACTGTAACATTGCTTGACTCTGTCCTGTCTCAGCTCATCTGCTGCTGAAAAACCTCATTAAATTTGAGATTTGACTATTCCACTGTAGTCATGGTGGTCTCCCACTTTCTGCCTCCATTAACTTGAAGTCACCTAAAATTCTGCTGCTTGGGACTAACTGCACCAAATTTGATTTACCGATTAATCCTGCATTCACTGACATACATTGACACACTATTAAGCAATGCCTCAATCATCAAATTTTCACTCATATTTTCAATGCCTCCATGCCTCTTACGCATCTCTATCCTGATAATTTTCTCCTTAGACACCTCCAAGATATTTGTTTTTGTTCTTTTCTGGCCATCCCGCAGTGGCGGCCTTACCTTCAGCTACCCAGCCTAAGCTATGTAATTCTCTCCCTAACTCTCTGTGCCTCCTGCTTTTCTTTCCTTCTTTAAAATACACTATAAACCTGCCTTTTTGATCAGGTTTTCACAGCAGGTGAGTGCTGTAATATCTCCTTATATGGTTAGCTCCCCTCGCTAAATATTTTAAAAATGAATTTCTTTGCGTTAATTCTCTATTCACAGGGCTGTTGTGGGGTAATATCATTGCCCCGCTGAATTTGTCAGAATCTAGCCATTTCAAAGAAATTGATACCTACCTTGCGACCTATTTTGGTGGATTAATGTGGAATTGATTCAATCAAAGGCACAACTATAAACAGCATCAGTGTGCTGTCTAATGCAGCTATCCATTGCTAACTAAAAAAAGGGTCACCGGACCCGAAACGTTAACTCTGTTTTCTCCTTCACAGATGCTGCCAGACCTGCTGAGCTTTTCCAGCAACTTTGTTTTTGTATCCATTGCTAACTGACTGAATCAAAGAAAGATACAGTACAGCAAAAGGTTACTTAGCACATCATGCTTACCTTAGCTTTTTGAAAGACCTACCTAATTAATCCCATTTCCCTGTTCTCTCCATACAGCTTGACAATCTTTTTCCTCTTCATCTATTTGTTAAACTTTCTTTGAAAAGTTATTGGTTACTCCCCAGTCTTTCATTGCAGATCAAAGCAACTGTCTGCATTTTGTCTTTGAGTCTTTACATGATATTGGAGCTGGAAAAATCATACTGTTATTCTGCTACTGCAAAAGGTTATTAACTATATTATTTGTGCTTTTGAACACCTTTCTTAAAACTCTACTCAACATCTGTCCAGCAGAACAACCCCGACCTCTCGTCTCTCCATATAATTGAAATCCTGTATCCCTAGAATGGTATCATTGCAGTCAATCTCTCCAAGATCTCGATAGCCTTCCTAACGTGAGGGACCTAAGAATTAGGTCCCAAATTTATGAACCAGTGAATTATGAATGTTTAGCATTTCTTCCTTACTCTGCACTCTATTCTTCTGTTAGTATAACTCAAAATGGCACCAGATTGTGGTGACAAAACACTTTCATTTTATCTTTCTAGATATATGTGACAATAAAATCATTCATTCATTCATTCATAATGAAGGAACCTATAAACGATTTTAATAGCTTTCTTTACTTGTCTTGCTGGTGAGCTGTTTACATGCAAAACCAGAGCCTTTGGAGAAGTCACATTGGCAGAGTTTTGAGGAAATTCTCACGCTGAAATTCACAATGTTGTTTATTAAAAATTCAATAATGGCTCATTTTCTGACATGTTGCTCCTTGTTTGGAACTTGGTTCCATTAAAGTTTATGTAAGAAAGTAGGTAGCAGTGGCAGTGACAACAATTTGCATTTATATTATGTCTTTATATTGTAAAACATTCCCAGGAACTTTACAAGGGTCTTTTCAACCAAAACTTGGCATTGAGCCACATAAGGATATATTAAAACAGCTATTCAAATGTTTTATGAAAAAGTCATATTTTAGAGAGCACTCTAAAAGAAGAGGTAGGGCTGAAGAGAGAGACGGGGAGGTTTAGGGAGAGAGTTCCAGAAGTTAGGACCTGAGAAGCTGATGGTAGCAGTGCCAATGATGGAGCAATTAAATTTAGAGATAGGCAAAAGACCAGAATTGAAAGAATGCAAAGATTGTAAATGTTTCTAGCGGAGGACAATCATTGATCAGTTTGAAAACAAGGTTAAGAGTTTTAAAATTGAGATGTTGATGGACCAGGAGCCCCATGTCAGTAAGCACATGAGCAATGGATGCACTTGGTAGGAATTCAGATACGGACAGCAGACTTTTGGATCAAACCAATGTTATTTAAGATCGAAGATGAGAGGCCACCCAGGAGAATATTGGGAAATCTATGGATACAGAGGAGTTAGTGAGGGTTTTATCATCAGATGAGCTGAGGCAGGGAAGAGAAAGTAAAAGAAAACAAAATAGAATTTAATTAGTGCTTTTCATGTCCACCAGATGACCACCTGACACGTAGGAAGATGGTCCCAGTTGTTGGAGGTCAATCATCTCAGCTGCAGGACATCTCTGCAGGAGTTCCTCAGGGTAGTGTCCTAGGCCCAACCATCTTCAGCTTCTTCATCAATGACTTTCCCTCCGTCACAAGGTCAGAAGTGGGGATGTTTGCTGATGATTGCACGATGTTCGGCACCACTCGAGACAATATGCTCTTGTGCTGGAATAGGAGTTGAACAATCGGCATGTTAATTTGAAAGACAAGATAAGACTAAAGCAGTCCGTGTCCAAATGCAACAAGATCTGGACAATATCCCACCTCGGGCTGACAAGTGGAAAGCAACATTCATGCCATACAAACTTCACCAATAAGAGTCAATCTAACCACTGCCCTTTGACATTCAATGGAGTTACCACCACTGTATCACCCACTATCAACATCCTGTGACTATCATCAATCAGAAGCTCAACTGGACTCACCACTTAAACACAATGGCTACAAGAGCAGGTCAGAAGCTGGGAATACTGCAGTGGAGTAACTTACCTTCTGACTCCCCAAAGCCTATCCACCAGCTACAAGGCACAAGTCAGGATGGTGATAGCACACTCCTCATTTGCCTGGATGAGTGCATCTCCAACAACACTCAAGAAGCTTAACACCATCCAGGGCAGAGCAGCCCACTTGATTGGCACTGCATCTACAAGCATCCACTCCCTCCACCACGGACATTCAGTAGTAGCAATGTGTACTATCTACAAGATGCACTGCATAAATTCACTAAAGATCCTCAAACAGCACCTTCCAAACCTGCTACCACAAGGGCAGCAGTCATATGGGAACACCTTCACCTTCAAGTTCCTCTCCAAGCTACTCACTATCCTGACTTGAAAATATATTGCCATTCCTTCACTGTCGATGGGTCAAAATCCCAGAATTCCCTCCCTAATGGCATTGTGGGTCAACCCACAGCAGGTGGGCTGCAGCAGTTCAAGAAGACAGCTCACCACCACATTTTCAAGGGCAACTGGGTACGGGCAATAAATGCAGGCCCAGCCAGCAATGCCCATATCCTACAAAATGAATGAATAAAAAAAGTACAAAATGTGTTACAACCAATGGAGCATGTTTGAAGTAGAACAGAGGAACCATGGGAACCAATTTGAACACAGTAATCTCCCACAAACAGCAATGTGATAATGATCACATAGTTGCCCATATGAATAGATTGAGGAATAAATATTTGCCAGGGCACCAGGAATAACCTTCACTGTTCTTCACTAAAATAGTGCCATGGAATGTTTGGAGGGTAAGTAGGACCAGTGTGACATTTCACCTAAAAGACAACATCTCCCTCAGAACTGCAATGCATGTGCTTTTGTGCTGGAATAGGAGTTGAACAATCAACCTGCTAATTTAAAAGACAAAACTGTTCTCAACTGAACTACACTTAACACACAAGTTGAACAATGTCATAGTGTGAATGTATGGAGGTAGTCTTGGCGATGGATGCTGGTTGGAAGCTCACGTCAAAATTAAAAAGATGCCAAGGTTGCAAACTGCCTTATTCAGACTCAAATCTTTGTCAGGACTGTGGTGGGGGCCAAAGAGAATCGGGTCTGATTTCCCAATATTAAATATTGAATTTTGAAGCAACATAGGAATATGTGAAATAAGAATACCTCTACTAACCAAACTGGCTGAATCCAAGAGGATGTATCTCCTGTACTGGATCGGATGCAGATGGTAATGAAATCAACAAAGGAGAAAAACGCATTTAGAGTCATCCTCAACAATCTACTTGACACATATGTGTCTGTCCATGACAAATTAGTAGATTTGCCCAACACACAGAACTTGTAGAGATGAAGTCCCATCTTCATACCTTTCGTCTTGTTTTGGTATATCACCATGTTAAATAGATGGATTTCAAACCCACACCTAGCACCTTAGAACTTGGCATCCATGAAGTACTGTGAGCCATTAATAGCAACAGAGATGTATTCAACCACAATCTTTCACTTCACAGCCTGACATATCCTCCACTGTACCATTACCATCAAGCTCTAACTTTAAAATACCAGGGTAATCTGAGGTGGGCTGCGTGTTTTGCAGGACCAAGACTGTAATGATTGGAACCAGTCGACCATTGTCAACTATAAGTTTCTTGTTGGGATTGTTAACCTCGGCTAATCAGGTAAGCCTTGGCTAACCAACATAACCAAAGGATTAGAATCTCCTCAGTTGAGGACGAACTCAGCTGGCTGGTCACAGCAGTGTATTGTGCACAAGTAAATAAAGGGTGACTTGGTGATGGGACCCAGCCTCTGTGCAGTTATTTCAAAGACTGACTGCTTCAGGGCATTACATGAGTTTGTGTGATACTGTGAAATATGATCTGATCAAGGTAGCTATCATCCTGCAGGATGACTTCGATATGCTTCATTTCTGTATCAAGCCTACATGGTGAACAAATGGCTTGCACCCTTTTCACGAGATTGCTATAAGGCCAATCTTATATTTTATGGAGTCGTAGGAATCCCATTGCGTAAAGTGACCAGTGAAGGTTGGTTTGCAGTAGACGGGCGTTGGGGGGGTGAGCGATGGGGTGGTGGTGTGGTCCCTTGGCTGATTTCTCAACGATGGCATTGAGGAAAGGGAGCTCATTTGACTATTCCATTTCAAATGTGAACTTGAGTTCAAGATGGGGCCCATTAAAACGTCTAAGAGAACTCTTAAATGCTTCTGAAAATTCAAATGCTGCAAATATTTCACCATTATCATAAAGTTTGAGCAATGGGCGAAGTGAGCTGTTTAGCACTACTACTATCCAACAACAACACAAGTAGTGCTTGCCATAACAGGATGCTGCCATTAAGCTAAATAGACATTCAAACTACCACACAAATGAGCAATGTGGTATATGAATTTCAGTGCCAGTGTGATGCCAAGTATACAAGTTGTACATCCCAAAGTTTGATGGATTGCATCTTGTGTGTACTGGAAGCTATGTTTATTTATTCACTGAGCCCTGTTCTTTACAGATGAAAAGAACATGTACACGTCCTCTATCTATTTCTATTCAACTAAATAGGTGACAGCCAATCACTGGCTCACTTCTCAGAGCCATGCCCTGACTAATCAAAGTCAACTTGCCTGGTTTGAAATCTAAACAAACCTGGCAGTCAATTATCAATCGTCAATAATGGCTTTAATATCCATGGCAATACCTGTACCTTTCAGAGTGCACTTGACTATCAATCGGCATTTCCTCTCAATCAGTTTAAATGTTGGTATCTTTATTCGTATCTTGTGAATTGTCCTGATGAGTGCTAGTGGAAGGTGATACTGAAGATGGCCTATAATGAAAAGGAGAAACAAGAGGTTATTGTTGCATATTCCAGAATGGACTTGCACGTGATTCAGATTGTTTAAGATAATGATTGAAATATTACGTGCCTGAACTTCTATTTGTGCTTCCAATGGGTGAGATTCCTTGCTGTGGGGTCTACAGTCAGGTGGTTACTTCAGTAATATATGTACAGTGATTTGAAACCTGTTAGCTCATTTCTTCGATTTAGATATAGTCATAAATCATCAAATTGTCACCCAAGTATCTAATTATATCATGTAAATCCTTCAATCAGATACTCTAATGTAATCACACCCAGGAAGTCAATGTGTGTATTTAAAATGTATTTTTAATGCATTTTTTGTTTGATTTATTGGAGCTGACTTGTACTTATTATAGATCTATTTACCAGGTATTAGAACAATTTCAGAATACAAGAAAAAAAAAGAAATAAATGTAAGAGCACATTCAATGTCAAGCTGCATTTAAATGCTACAATGAGGCTAAAACCTTAAACTTTGCTGCATCTCTGTTGATGTGGAAAAAATATAATTACAGATTTCTAAAATCGAGAGAAAGTTAGTCCACGTCACGAAAATAAATTAATACATTCCAGTCAATGGAAGATTGTGTTTAATCAGGTGCAAATAAGGAAGGACAGGCACAACAGAACACACTGGCCCGCCTTGAAGGTCAAGGACACTTGCCCAGCCAGTTTCAGCACTGCTCCATTCACAATGCAGTTTCCTTTCAGAGCAGACTGACTCTTGAAGGATTACAAAATAGCAATCAGTTCCATATTCCTCAGGTTACTACATAAACTGCAAATGCAAAGTTCACGCATCTCATATTCATCATTCAACCTTGGTGGAGGATCATTGTCCCAACATCTCTCACAGCTATCTAGTTTATATGCCATGTCGAGCAGGCAGTGAGTCAAACTGGTTTTCATAGAGTTAGTAACCAAACACTCCTTATATCATCTTGGTGATAGTTAAATCTTGTTAGCAGTACCACATGAAATAGAACCTCCTAGA
Source organism: Rhincodon typus (assembly GCF_021869965.1). Classification (NCBI taxonomy): domain Eukaryota; kingdom Metazoa; phylum Chordata; class Chondrichthyes; order Orectolobiformes; family Rhincodontidae; genus Rhincodon; species Rhincodon typus. Next base: position 131,714,285 of record NC_063332.1, on the reverse strand, counting down.
TTAGTACTTTTTAACCGCAACAGATGTCATTCACAGGAAGATGAATTGCCCACATAGTCTCAATGTTTGCATTGTCTAGAGGTGGGCTGCTAAGTAAAATAGACAGAAATGCCACTTATATGATATTCTATATTCTATCCTCCCAGACCCTGTTTATTTGCTATATTTAATGAAGTAAGCATTTGTGGCTTAGTGTTCCCCATGATTTCCCTGTGCTTTGCCTAATGATCTGTGGGCATCATTACCCCTCGAAGAAATGGCAGTCCTGAGCCTGGTCAGTGCCCAACAGTCAGAAAAATGTCTGAAAAGTGAAAGGCCACATAAGACTGAGACTATACCATACTGATTTCAACACTGGGTGAGTTAGCATCAGCAGAGTTCAAAACTCCAACCAGCTTCTGCAGAATATAAGCCCAGGATGTTTAAGCATCATTAGAATGCTACTGGAGCTGGGGTGTGATGGGTCTATAGTAGAAGTACACACTTGCAATACAGTATTAAAACAACAGCCCTAATGCCAAAACTGCAGACATTACAGAACCAAATTTAACAACATTCAGTTCTCTAACACTTCCAACAACATATGGCAGCAGTCATTTCTGATCTCCATGTACTCCAAGTTCCACATTCCCAAACAACTAGAGGAAAACTACATTGTAGGGTTGAATATTCTCATTCCAAACATTTTTGCTGTCTTCACAGCAACCTCATCAAGCACTTTTAACTTAATTTCTCTCTCTACAGGCACTGTCTGATCTGCTTAGCTTTTCTGGCATTTTCTGTTTTGATTTCAGATTTCCAGCCTCCACAGTATTCTACTTTTGCACAAAAAAGGAAAAGTTAACACTCTGGCAGCATTAACCATTTTTCTTTGCTGTTTAGTCAGAGATCCACTTTCTGCCATGGTATACAACAGGAAAATTCCACCTGGTGATAACCTGTTGGATTAAAAGGTCCTGAAATTGTACAAAAGGTACTCTTGGTTTGAAACCTCATTCAATAAAGAAAAACTATTCACAAAGTTCATCATTGCTTTTTTGTAGTCGTCTCCCAACTGTTAAATTAATACCCAGAAAATCAGGCACATGACCTCTGCAGCTAATTCTCAGAACTGCACTTTCGCTGAGGGAGACTTCTAGTAAAACCCAGAAATCCAAACCTTTTCCACATGCAACTTCAGGGCTAAAATGCAGTATTTGGAAGCCTGATTTACTTTCAGAGTGCTATTCTTTCCAGTAAGTGAGAATTGGATTTTTTTTCCTCTGTAGAAGCACTTACAGAAGTATAAAGGTTTGCTCATTACGTGTTCTTGAAGCTTGAATGCATTACAGCAACTGAGCATTGAGTCAATACAACAACAATGTGACACAAAAGAGGAGGCAATTAAAACAGTTCAGAATTATAACAACAAACTAGAAACATGTTATTAATCTGTTATAGGATAATATAGAGCAATGGCTTTTTCAATTTCAGCCATGAGTTGTTTTATGTTCCATTCCATCACATCTGGCATTTTTTTTAATAGAAAATTGCCTTTATCCCAGGCAACACAGTGCAGACCTCTGCAGATCCATGTACTGTGAGGCAGTGCCTGGTCTTGACATTTGTAGTCACAGCAATATTCTCAGCTTTGACAAATACAATCACTTTCATCTTTAACAGGTTTCAGTGTTTTTGTCCTACTGAAAAACACGTTAGAACAATTTGTAATCTACATTCAGGGAAATCTAGGGGAGGATGAAAGTGACATGAAGCTCAGATTTGCCAGATCTCTGTGCTCATTGTTCAATTTTCTAAGCTCAGGAGAAATGTTGTAGAACGGAGAGACCTAGGCATACAGGTACATAATTCTTTGAAGTTTGCATCACATGCAGATAGAGTGGTTAAGAAGGCATTTAGCACGCTTGCTTTCATTGCTCAGACCTTTGTGTATAGGAGTTGGGATGTTGTGTTGCAGTTGTACAGGATGTTGGTGAGGCCTCTTCTGGAGTACTGTGTCTAGTTCTGGTCTCCCTGTTACTGGAAGGATATTATTAAGCTGAAGAGGGTTTAGAAAAGATTTACTAGGAATTTGCTGGGAATTGAGAGTTTTTGAGTTATAAGGAGAGGCTGGATAGGCTGGGGCTCTTTTCACTGGAGTGTAGAAGGTTGAGAGGTGACATTATACAGATTTAGAAAATCAGGAGAGGTATAGATCAGGTGAATGGCAGGTGTCTTTTCCCTTAGGGTGGGAGTTGCCAAGACTACAGGGCATATTTCTAAGCTGACAGGAGAAAGATTTAAAAAAGATATTAGGGCAATTTTTTTACATAGAAAGTAGTTCATGTATGGAATGAACTTCCAGAAGACATGGTGGATGAACATAAGAACATAAGAACTAGGAGCAGGAGTAGGCCATCTGGCCCCTCAAGCCTGTCCCGCCATTTAATACGATCATGGCTCATCTTTTTGAGACTCAGCTCCACTTACCCGCCCACTTACCATAACCCTTAATTCCTTTACTTTTCAAAAATTTATCTAGCCTTGCCTTAAAAACATTCAGTGAGGTAGCTTCAACCGCTTCACTGGGCAGGAACTTCCACAGATTCACAACCCTTTGGGTGAAGAAGTTCCTCCTGACCTCAGTCCTACATCTGTCTCCCTTTAGCTTGAGGCTATGCCCTCTAGTCCTAGTTTCACCTGCTAGCGGAAACAACCTCCCTGCCTCCACTTTATCTATTCCCTTCATAAACTTATATGTTTCTATAAGATCTCCCCTCATTCTTCTGAATTCCAATGAGTCTAATCCCAGTTTACTCACTGTCTCCTCATAATCCAACCCTCTCAACTCTGGAATCAACTGAGTGAATCTCCTCTGCACCCCCTCCAGTGCCAGTATATCTCTTTTCAAGTAAGGAGACCAAAACTGCACACAGTACTCCAGGTGTGGCTTCACCAGGACCCTATACAGCTGCAGCATAGCCTCCCTGTTTTTAAACTCCATCCCTCTAGCAATGGCAGACAAAATTCCATTTGCCTTTTTAATCACCTGCTGCACCTGCAATCCCACCTTCAGCGATTCATGCACAAGGACACACAAGTCCCTCTGCACAGCAGCGTGCTGCAATTTTTTACCATTTAAAACATAGCCCATTTTGCTTTTATTCCTACCAAAATGGATGACCTCACACTTATCAACATTGTACTCCATCTGCCAGACCTTTGCCCACTCACTTAGATTATCTATATCCCTCTGCAAACTTTCAGTGTCTTCTACACACTTTGCTCTACCACTCATCTTAGTGTCATCTGTAAATTTTGACACACCACACTTAGTCCCCAATTCCAAATCATCTATGTAAATTGTAAACAATTGAAGTCCCAACACTGATCCCTGAGGCACACCACTATCCACTGACCGCCAACCAGAAAAACACCCATTTACCCCTACTCTTTGCTTTCTACTGGTCAACCAATCCTCTATCCATGCCAATATATTACCTGTAATGCCGTGCAACTTTATCTTATGTAGCAGCCTTTGGTGTGGCACCTTGTCAAATGCTTTCTGGAAATCCAGATACACCACATCCACAGGTTCCCCATTGTCCACCATGCAAGTAATGTCCTCAAAGAATTCCACCAAATTAGTTAAACATGACCTACCCTTCATGAACCCATGCTGGGTGTTCCCAATGGGACAATTTATATCCAGATGGCTTGCTATTTCTTCTTTAATGATAGATTCAAGCATTTTCCCCACTACCGAAGTTAAGCTAACTGGCCTATAGTTACCTACTTTTTGTCTACTTCCTTTTTTAAACAGTGGCGTCACATTGGCTGTTTTCTAATCTGTGGGAAACACCCCAGAGTCCAGTGAATTTTGGTAAATAATTACTAGTGCATTTGCTATTTCCCCCATCACTTCTTTTAGTACCCTGGGATGCATTTCATCAGGGCCAGGAGACTTGTCTACCTTTAGCCCCATTAGCTTGCCCAACACTGCCTCCTTAGTGATAATGATAGTTTCTAGGTCCTCACCTGCTATAACCTTCTTGCCATTAGTTTTCGGCATGTTATTTGTGTCTTCCACTGTGAAGACCGACACGAAATAACTGTTTAATGTCTCGGCTATTTCCTCATTCCCAGTTATTAAATTGGCCTTCTCATCCTCTAAAGGACCAATGTTTACCTTCGCCACTCTTTTATGATTTACATATTTATAGAAACTTTTGCTGCCTGTTTTTATATTCTGAGCTAGTTTACTCTCATAATCTATCTTACTTTTCTTTATAATTTTTTTTGTGGCTTTCTGTTGGCCTTTAAAGATTTCCCAGTCTACTAGTTTCCCACTACTCTTTGCTTTTTTGTATGTGTTTTTTTTCAATCTGATACTTTCCTTTATTTCCTTAGACATCCATGGCTGGCTTTGTCTTTTCCTACAGTTCTTCCTTATCACTGGAATATACTTCTGCGGAGCACTGTGAAAAATTGTTTTGAAAGTCCTCCACTATTCCTCAATTGACCCACCATAAAGTTTTTGCTCCCATTCTACCTTAGCTAACTCCTTCCTCATTCCTTCATAGTCTCCTTTGTTTAAGCACAGGACATAGGTACTGGATTTAACCTTCTCACACTCCATCTGTATTTTAATGGGTGTGGGCACAGTTACAACATTTGAAAGACATTTAGATAAGTACATGAATAAAAAATTGTTTGGAGGGATATGGACCAAACGCAGACAGGAGGGATTAGTTTAGTTTGGGATTACTGTCAGCATGGACAGGTTGGACCAAAAGTTCTGTTTCCATGCTATATGGCTGTATGATTCTATGACTCCATAACTTATCTGAACCAAATTTTCAATTGCAAGTGCTGCATTATATATATTTGGGAGATCAGAAAATCAAGTTCTTAAATGCTCATGTATTGAACATTCCCAAAGCTACATTCCAAACACATATTTATCATTACAGGTAAACTTGTAGGATCTGATGAATTATGTGCAGGCTGTGCACTTCATAAAAGACAATGGGGTGGGGGTTGTATTATTTCATTTCCTGTGAAACTTTGCCTTTAATGTTAATTTTACAGAGGAAAATAATGAAGGACAAAGGGAAATCCCATGTAAATTTTCACACTTTATGTGAGTGGTAACTTGCAAGCATTTAAAAAGTAAAGTAACGTTAGTACTCTACCAAACATTAACATATATGGAAATAGTCACTGCCAGCAGCAAGCTGAGATATGTGAGAAGCAATGTTCATGCAAACTCATCAACCTACTACCACTAAATGGAAAATTTGCATGTGTCACCTCTAACATAACAGACATACTAAGTTGCATAATGAATTTATGTGGGCTGATCTAGCTCAGTGGGTAATTAAATGTAGCATTTAGAAGTAACTGACTGGGCACACTGCACTGAAGAATACCAGGTTAGCACGTTTAGGTGTGCCAACACTAGCTGCACAATATTCCCCGCTGTATACATCTCAGGAAATCTTTTACGTTCAAGCACTGAATCAGAAAATTCTGCTCTCCAATCTTTCTAGCACTACCTGTGGAAGTGCAGTTTGAAGGTGGGAAAGATAGCAGGAGGAAATTGACAAAGATCTCTATTGTATGCCTATGAATAGATACAGAGTGCCCACCCAGCAGCTTATGAACTGGTTATCTGTCTGCCTCCTTTTTGAGAAAGGTTGCCTTAACCAAGGGATACAGTAGGCTTAGAGATAGTAGGAACTGCAGATGCTGGAGAATCCGAGACAACAAGGTGCAGAGCTGGATGAACACAGCAGGCCAAGCAGCATCATAGGAGCAGAAAGGCTGACGTTTCGGGCCTAGACCCTTCATCAGAAATGGGGGAGGGGAAGGAGGTTCTGAAATAAATAGGGAGAGAGTGGGAGGTGGATAGAAGATGGATAGAGGAGAGGATAGGTGGAGAGGAAACAAACAGGTTGAAGAGGCAGGGATGGAGCCAGTAAAGGTGAGTGTAGGTGGGGAGTTAGGGAGGGGATAGGTCAGTCCAGGGAGGACGGACAGGTCAAGGGGGCGGGATGAGGTTAGTAGGTAGGAGATGGGGGTGCGGCTTGAGGTGGGAAGAGGGGATAGGTGGGAGGAAGAACAGGTTAGGGAGACGGGGACGAGCTGGACTGGTTTTGGGATGCGGTAGGGGGAGGGGAGATTTTGAAGCTTGTGAAATCCACATTGATACCATTGGGCTGCAGGGTTCCCAAGCGGAATATGAGTTGCTGTTCCTGCAACCTTCGGGTGGCATCATTGTGGCACTGCAGGAGGCTCAGGATGGACATGTCGTCTGAGGAATGGGAAGGGGAGTTGAAATGGTTCGCGACTGGGAGGTGCAGTTGTTTATTGCAAACTGAGCGTAAGTGTTCTGCGAAGCGGTCCCCGAGCCTCCGCTTGGTTTCCCTGATGTAGAGGAGGCCACAACGGGTACAGCGGATGCAGTAAACCACATTGGCAGATGTGCAGGTGAACATCTGCTTGATGTGGAAAGTCTTCTTGGGGCCTGGGATGGGGGTGAGGGAGGAGGTATGGGGGCAGGTGTAGCAATTCCTGCGGTTGCAGGGAAAAGTGCCGGGTGTGGTGGGGCTGGAGGGGAGTGTGGAGCGGACAAGGGAGTCACGGAGGGAGTGGTCCCTACGGAAAGCAGATAAGGGTGGGGAGGGAAAGATGTCTTTGGTGGTGGGGTCGGATTGCAGATGGCGGAAGTGTCGGAGGTTGATGCGTTGGATCCAGAGGTTGGTGGGGTGGTACATGAGGACGAGGGGGATTCTTTTTTGGTTCTTATTGCGTGGACGGGGTGTGAGGTATTTTTTGGCTCTTATTGTGTGGACAGGATGTGAGGTCTTTTTTGGTTCTTATTGCGTGGACGGGGTGTCCCCCTCGTCCAGGCAGGTGGGGAGTATTCCATCACACTCCTGACTTGTGCCTTGTAGATGCTGGACAGGCTTTGAAGAGTCAGGAGATGAGTTACTCACTGCTGTATTCCTAGCTTCTGACCTGCTCTTATAGTGAGTCCATTTGAGTTTCTGGTTGGTGGGAACCCCCAAGATGTTGGAAGCGGGGCATTCAATGATGGAAACACTATTGAATGTCATGGGGTGGTGGTTACATTGTCTCTTATTGGAAATAGTCATTACCTGGCATTTGTGTTGTGTGAGTGTTACTTGCCACTTGTCAGTACAAGCCTGGACATTGTACAGGTCTCCTTGCATTTGAACATGGTCTGCTTCAGTGTCTGAGGAGTCACAAGTGGTGCTGAACATTGTGCAGTCATCAGTGAACATCCAACACTTCTGACCTTATGATGGAGGGAAGGTCATTGAGGAAGCAGCTGAAGATGGTTGGGCTAGGACACTACCCTGAGGAACTCCTGCAGAGATGTCCTGGAGCTGAGATGACTGACTTCCCACAACCACAACCATCTTCCTATGTGCCAGGTATGACTCCAACCAGTGGAGAGTTTACCCCCAACGTCCAATGATTCAAATTTTGTTCGAGCTCCTTGATGCCACACACAGACGATTGTGGTCTTGGATTCAAGGGCTATCACTCTCTCCTCACCTCTGGAATTCAGCTTTTTTGTCTATATATGACCCAAGGCTGTAATGAGGTCAGGAGCTGAGTGGCCCTGGCAGAACACAAACTGGACGTCACTGAGCAGGTTATTGCTGAGCAGGTGTTGCATGATATCACTGTTGATGACACCTTCCATCACTTTACTGATGAGCGAGAGCAGATGATGGGTCAGTAATAGGCCAGGTTGGATTTGTTTCAGAGATAGCAGGAACTGCAGATGCTGGAGAATCTGAGATAACAAGGTGTAGAGCTGGATGAACACAGCAGGCCAAGCAGCATCAGAGGAGCAGGAAGGCTGACATTTCAGGCCTAGACCTTTCTGAAGAAGGGTCTAGGCCCGAAACATCAGCCTTCCTGCTCCTCTCATGCTGCTTGGCCTGCTGCGTTCATCCAGCTCTACACCTTGTTATCTCAGGTTGGATTTGTCCTGCTTTTTGCGTATAGGACATACCTGGGCAATTTTCCACATTTCAGGGTAGATGCCAGTATTGAAACTGAACTGGATCAGCTTGGCTAGGGGAGTGGCAAGTTCTGGAACATATGTCGTCAGTACTCTTGCCAGAATGTTGTCAGCGCCCTTAGCCTTTGCAGTATCCAGGGCCTCTAACTGTTTCTTGATAAGAGTGAACCATATTGGCTGAAGACTGGTATCTGTGATGCTGGGGACTGCTGGAGGAGGCTGAGATCTGCTTGGCAATTCTGCAAATGCTTCACCCTTATCTCTTGCACTTTTATAAGATGGTTTCTTTTCGTGTATCCCTTTGAAATTCTACTTTATACACCCAAAAGTACAGTAGAAATCCATATTAAAACAGTACCTGAAGGGACTGTGCATTTATATTCATTTTGTTGCACTGTTTGAGGATTAAAAAAATCAGTTCCAACACCACTCTGAGAGTGTACATAAGCACCCTTCGTTGCCCCATGTACCTGAAACATCTCTACCACATGAGAGGAGCATTTATATCTTTTATATTTATATCAGGGACACACTGTAAAAAACACCTGGGTTGAAAGGAGGACATATGTGAATCTGGAGCAATGAAGAAGAAAGAACTGCTGCAGCAAACATTCTAAGCAGCCTGCTCCCATAATTGGCCTACATTTATTTACTGGAGTCAATATGCATTCCTGGATTAACCAGTGCAAACATAACATCCTATGTAACATGTTGTTCACCATGTGAGAAATTTCTACTTAGACAAACGTTCATTTCTTAATAGAATTAGTAAAAAGCTGCTAGTGCTCTTCAAATTGGATTGTGCAGTTTCCCTCTAATTTTTTAGCTATTAGTCTTAGACTTAGAAAACATCCTCCATCTTGAGTTGCAAACTGCAGACAACGCACCTGCATGTGTCTCTTCTCAGCAGCTTGTTTTTCCTGGAACGGGTTGTTGGCCTGAAGCTGTTGTTTGAGAGACACCACTTTGCATGAAGTGTGTCTGATTTGGAGTTTCTTCTATTCTTATCATCTGCCAAAGGTGTGTTGGAAAGATTTGCAGGTTAACAATCAACGTGTATTGTCTGTATTATTGCACTTTGTCTGTATTATGAAAGCACATTCCATGGCAAGCAAGTCCTGGAGTGGGACTTTAACATGGAGTGAGGAAGGGTCGCTGGACCCGAAATGTTAACTGATTTCTCTCCACAGATGCTGCCAGATCTGCTGAGCTTTTCCAGCAATTTCTGTTTTTGTTTCCAATTTACAGCATCCGCAGTTCTTTTGGTTTTCCTTTAACATGGAGTTTGTGGCCCAGAAGCAGGTACAGCAAATAGGCTGCCGCAACAAGACCTCCCATTTTAGCAATTATGGAGTATACTTACAATTTATTTTATGTTCAGTCACCAGTAAAGCCTGCCTGTCATAAAATTTCCTAATTAGAATGCTGACATTTCTGTTTGACTTATGTAATTCAACATATAGTGTGATGTAATATCATGGCCCAATGATGAAAAGCTGCTAATCTCTCCAAGGCAGTAAATGCTTGCTCTCTGCAAGTGCAAAACACTTACATTGAAACTTGATTTTTGATGCGTATGTGAAATGATAAAAATTACTTGGTGCTAGAACTCAAAATTGAAACAACATTTTGTATATTAAGTGCAAGTTGCTTGAAGCAATACATTTCTTTTTCAGTCAATATTGCTTCTCTTGTGCTCTAATTACTTAATAAGTGAATGGTTCTTAATAATACCTCTGTACAATTCTTTGTCACATTTGTTTCTTTCCTGATACACAATACTGTTCTATAACACTTAACAATGCAGTTAAGTCCAGTTATGCTGACATCAAGCACCAATATTTACTGCACTCTGTATCCAGGATCAAGGCTGGACTCTCTTTTCGTTTGTTGTATCTTTTGTTGCCAATAAATTTTGAACATAAATCAGTGGTGACTACCACTTGAAAAATGTGCCACAATTTTCTTTCAGAAAATGTTATCATTCCCATCAATCGTTTAAACAGGATTATCTGAATCTGATTGATTAATGCATCAATCCCTGGTTCATCCCACTCCAATTAAGTCTGCATTCATTCCTTTGACGACTACCAATTGTCCAATCTCTAATTATTGGAAGTGCCAATAGAAATGAACTCAAAACCAAATAAAAACCGAAAGAACTGTGGATGCTGTAAAACAGGAACAAAAACAGAAGTTGCTGAAAAAGCTCAACAGGTCTGGCACCATCTGTGAAAAAAAAATCAGGGTTAACATTTCGGGTCCGGTGACCCATCTTTTCCAGCAACTTCTGTTTTTGAACTCAGAACTCCATGGGTTCAAGCCAAGGCCACTCTGCAAAACAGCATTCACTGAAAGGTGCCAAAAACCTCATTTTACTAAGACTTAGCAGTACATTCACTCTTGCTGCCAGACACCTTATTTATTTGAACTTCTGCGGCAGAATCTAGTGAAGCTTCCAGGAGATGGAAACCGGGGTTGGTGGCAGCACGTAATTGTGCAGGAGGCATAATGTCAGCTTCTTGATGTAGGATGAAAGTTGGGACCTAAGTTAGTGGTGGATTAAAAATAGATCATCGTTCCCAAGTGGATGAATCTCTTGTTAATGCGTTAGAATGTCATGCATACTCGCTGAGGCACCATCATTAGATTAATCCCACATTTACAATTAAATCAGAAGCAAACAAAAAAATCATGTATTTTCAGATTCATGACTGGCTAAAAGTGACCTGCGTCAGTCAAAATAGTATTGTTGGTGCATTTGCAGTGAGTAGGAGCCACTTTTCCTGTGCAGTGGGGGTGGATCTGTTAAACCAGGGGAAGGAGGCTGAACAGTATTACTGAGTTTGGGTGGCAATTGTTCAGTGTAGGGCTGTTCATAGAAAGAAGGTTAGGGTGGCACGGTGGCTCAGTGGTTAGCACTGCTGCCTTACAGCACCAGGAATCTGGGTTCGATTTCAGCCTTGGGTGACTCTCTGTGTGGTGTTTGCACATTCTCTCCGCGTCTGTGTGAGTTTTCTCTGGGTGCTCTGGTTTGCTCCAACAGTCCAAGATGTGCAGGCTAGGTGGATTAGCCATGCTAAATTGCCCACAGTGTTCAGGAATATATAGATTAAGTGGGTTATGGGGGGGATGGGTCTGGGTGGGATGGTCTGAGTGTCGGTGTGGACTTGTTGGGCCGAAGAACCTGTTTCCACACTGTAAGGATTCTATGATTCTATGACATAGCTTCCCTAAGAAGGGTCATGGCAAACAAACTGAGGGAACTGGACGACCAAGGAAGGTCAGTCTCTACTGAAGGCTGGTCAAGCCTGATATGGGGATATTGACTGCGCTTAAGAGCGGGTCAATGGTGAGGCTGGGTGACTTGTGGGTAAGCGAAGACAAATCAGTGATGGTAAAAGGATGGTCATGGTTGATGGTCACCGGACCCAAAACATTAACTCTGTTTTTACCCTTCACAGATGCTGCCAGACCTGCAGGGCTTTTCCAGCAACTTTGTCTTTGGTCATGGTTGATGGTGGTAAGTTCAGCAATCAGGGGAGTATGTTCTTGGTGCCAAGACGGTGGTTTGGAGTTGGGGGTGGGGGTGTTGGGGGCAGGTTGATGCCACAAGGCAGTTCTAAGTTGACAATCAATCAGGAGGAATAGTCAATTGCTCAAGGGTCATAGAAAATGGTAATCGGGTGACAGAAGGTAGGTGGCTAAGGTTGATAGTTTGCAGCTCCAGTGTCAGAGTGGGAGCTTTGAGAACATAACTGTGACTGCTGGAAGTGGTGTTCTGACCAGGTATGAGAGGGAGTTGTCTGCACTAAAGAGCATCTCAGAACAGTAGCAGTGAAGGCCTTTGGCTCTGGCTGAATCCCCATTGGGCTAACAGGTGCGGCAATAGCACGGCATGGATGGTGCAAGCATGCAGGTAGGCACTCAGTGAGTGCTATGGGAGCATGGCAGCAGCCCTAAGATGCAGCCTGGTCCAATCCTTGAGCTGGTTGCCAGGCCTTGCTGCAGCCTTCTCAATACTAGTTGCCGGTGCACCCTGAAATCTGTGTCTGATGCCTCGTGAGCAGTCTATCGATGTAATGGAGAGGTGGCAGGGTGTTTATGACAGACTGACAGATTCCGATGCTAATGTCCATGGATGAATGGTGTGTGTGTGTGTATATGTGTGTGTGTGGTTTGTGCCCATGGATTGCACCTTGAGATGTTGTTACCCAATGTCCAACATGGTGATTGTTCAGACCACATGGTGAGTTGAGTTCACCAGTTACGTGCTCTAGTTTCCTTGTTTGGTTTTCCTGATGTTCAGCTTGTTTGGAGACTTTAGTAAGGTAGGAGGGTGAATATTAATGAGGTAAGTTGTGGCATTTACAAGCATTAATCTCCATCAATTGGCATTTTGCTGCTCCCTAGTAACATTCTCACCATTCAGCTTGTGAAAAGCATGAAAGATAGAGTAAGATGATCTTGACGTTGAGATGGGCCTTGCTGCACTTGTCGCCCGATTCTGCCACATGTTTGCTATGGCCATGCCACTTCGATCCCTATTAGATTCCACCCATAGAAATTTCCATTTGCCAAGAAGCTGAGGTTTGCCACTCTTTCTGAAGCTCAATGATGTGTCCATAACCCCACGTCAGCCATAACTGAGTTTCAACGAATTTCCAAGACCTGAAAAGTCCCTGTCTCATTCCAAATTCCTCGTCATTTGACCATTCAACATACCTGAGTGAAATACTCAAAAATATATATTGACACATAAACTTACAGCCTTATAGAATTATTGGGACATCCATGTCACCGGCATTCAAATGTTTTCTGCCATTACGCCTTGGTGCAACCCAATATCGACAGTTCAGGTACAAGTAACTTGCTGGGTGTGTGGCCTGAATGCCTGAGATGACCTGGACTATCATCCCCTGGTCAGTCCAAAGCCTGGAGGGCTCCAGCCTTTAGAGGCATGTGTACACTTTTGTCAACCTCTCATACTGAAAGCACTGGGGCCACTGATAAAAACAGGAGGAGGAGTGACAGCACATCCTTGGAGTGCCCTCGGATGGATTGTTGTCACCTCTCCTTCCTGTCAGCGCACAATGGCAGCTCTCTAACCCCAACGGGAGGAGTTGCACTTGGATGGAGGGTGACCTACCTTGCCATGCCCCTCACTCCCCACTACCCACCAAACACACCTGTCTCCTTATCTGGCCAATGGTGTATAGAGTCCATGGCTAAAGCATTGAAATGCAGGTCTGAGAACATGTCCAGTGGCCAATGTTCTGTTGGACTTGCTACTCCATGACAGATGTTAATCTCTATGCAGGAAGCCATGTGCTCACACACTGGAGTCATGACAAAATTCGTGGCTTGAATGGGTCTTCAATATGCTCAAGGTTATATATGCCTTTAGTGTCTCTGTCATAGATTTTCCCATCTGTCTCTGCATCTCCAGCAGGTTTCTTGTGGTTGTTTTTGGCAGCACAATATCAGCATGAAGCTCAGCATGGGTCTAGTCTCTAACATTCATCTGACCATCAATGACCCCGACTGTCAAATCCTCCATCAGCTGCAGCAATGTGTCTGGTGTTCATCAGACTGTGACACATAATTGCAAATGCATTCCCACTGAGCTTATTATAATACTGCTGGTGGAGGATGTGAAAGAATGTTGTGCTGGTGTAGCCTCTGAATGTTTAATGTCACTATCCTTAGAGGTTGAGATCTAATTTGCAGACTGTTTGCAACTTGTCTCCAGACTGTGTGAACCTGTAGAGCAAAATGAAAACAAAATTAACTTGCAATAATGCATAATCCCATTTCTTAGTAGCGTGCAAGTCCTAACTTCCCCATTCTGTGGCCTCATCATTTGTAAATGATCATCTTCCCTACTCCTTAGTTATGTTATTTGCCTCCTCCTGCACAGACCTGAATATGAGGAGATCAGGGACATTGCCCGAGTCTTTGAGCACTTCCTGAGGAAAAGTGTTCTTTTATCCTGTAGTATTAAATATCGCATGAAAGGTCAGCAAACCATCATGCAGCCTATTATAGCTAATGCTATCTCCCATGCAAACTCTTGACAGTTTCCTGCAATTGGTACCTTCATACCATGATCTAGCTCTCACAAATTTAGTTCCCTTGTACTATTTGATGTTGAGGGATAGAACACACGTTCCTGCCTGTCATACCTCTCCACTTGCATGTTTACATTGCTTGATACCATCAAAAGTGCCACTTTGAAATGTGCCACTTACCCTTGCAGAGTGCAGGAGGTTGTTGCAGCACTGAATCAAATTTATTGTGGACTCTATGGCTGCTCACCTCTGCTGCAATCCATTAAAGAAACCTTGGTCAGGCTGGGGAGTCTCCCGCTGTCTTCTCTGGGGAACAGAATATCTTGCCGTTCCCAGGCAGACTGGGGTTGTACCTGCAGGGTGTCATTGTTAGATCCTGGGCCATGCATTCCCTGCTAGCAAGTCGTTACAGCAGTAGTTGTTCCCTCGATCAGACTGGTGCTGCTGCATTGCTGGGAACTTGTGCCTGGACAGGTGCCCTTTGAATATGGTGCCTAGATCTCTAAACCCATGAGGCAATGGCAGAATCATCAACCTTATGCCTGTTCCTGCCTCATGATTGGCAGACCCCTTGTCTCTGAAGATCTAATTGGCTAGCTGCCATGTAATTGTGTGCATCCAGCCATCTTTTCTCCAAGTGGAAATCACACAGACTCCCAATTCCCCCATTTAGCCACTTGACACAGCCAATTTAGCAATCCTGCCTGACAAAATACCTCTACCTAGGTCTTTAAAATCCCCCTGCAAGGTTAATGTTCATGCTGATCTTTAAGGCTAATGTGCTAGTGTACTAGCCACCAGTGCCTTCCTCTGGCCACCGTAGCAGAGATTTCCTGAACTGTCACTCTCTCCAGAGTTTCTGCAAATCACACAAATAAACCATGCAAATGTGCATTAACTATCGGAATACCTGATCAAACCAGGCCTCATTTTTCCGGAAATTAGAAGATAAAGGGCTGACCTAACCAAGGTGTTTAAGATTTCTGAGAGGGTAGATGTGGAAAATATTTTACTGCTTGTGGGGAAGTCCAATGCTAGGGGCCATGACATTAGAAAATTATTACTATATAATTTTTTTTAAAATCAGGAGAATGTTCTTTCCTCAGGGAGTGGTTAGAATGTGGAAATTACTATTGTGGGTCTTGTTGAGATGAATAGAACAGATTAATGGCTGGAGCAAATGGATGAGTACATGGGAGTAAAGGAGTAGAAAGTCTTCCATCTAAGATTGGATGAAGTAGGCTGGGAGGAATTCAAGTGGAGTATATGTTAGTTGGGCCAAATGGCCTACTTTTTCCCTGTATATTTAATGTCATTCTACATTTAGTTGGAACCTGCTACTTCACCGTCATGCCAATCAAATAGACTAAAACTATCTCCACTGCCTGCACATGTACAGAAGAATGAAGTCCCTGTCAGTGGTGTGGAATGAGTGCTTTGAATTAGCTTAGTGACTATATAAGTCAATTTTATCTTTCTTGAATTCTTTTCAATAAGTTGTTGGAAGTTGCGCTGACTATTTCAACACCCTTCCTTGTTATGTCCTAAAACCCACTGGAACCAAACCTTTCCGAGGTACCTTTTTCTCAAGTTTAATAGTCAAATCCCTGAACGATTGCTTCCTCTAGATTGAGAGTCAAAAACTAGGGATCATATCTACACATATCATATCATAAAGGACTAGAAATCTAGAATTAAGATATAGAGAAATATCTTCACTCAGAGCGTATAAGTCTTTGGAATTCTCTATTTGGAAGTTTGGTGGCAAGGTGACTCAGTGGTTAGCACTACTGCCTCACAGTGCCAGGGACCTGGGTTCAATTCCAGCCTTGGGCAATCGTCTGTGTGAAGTTTGCACGTTCTCCATGTGCCTACATGGTTTTCTGTCGAGTGGTCCCACAGTCCAAAGATGTGCAGGTGAGGTGACTTGGCCATGCTAAATTGCACATACTGTTCAAGACTATGTGGGTTACATGAATTAGCCATGGGAAACACTGGGTTTCAGGAATAGGGTGGGTGAATAGGGGGTGTGGTAAATCTGGGTGGGATGTTCTTCAGAGAGCATGTGTGGACTTGGTGGGCTGAATGGCTTGTTTCCACACTGTAGGAATTCTATGGACTTTGTAGATGCTGAATCAATGAATATATCCAAAAATGAGAGTGATAGATTAAGGGGCATTCAGCGAATTGAGGGACTATACTATTATAGAATGGTTACAACACAGTAGGAGGTTATTCAGCTGACAAGAGCAATTCAACTAGCCCCCACCCCTAGCCTCAGCTAATGGCACTAACTCTTGGCTGAGCAAATTTTTTCTTTTCAGATCTTTGATTTGTTCATAGGGTGTGAGCATCACCGGCAGCACTTATTCTCTACTGCAAACATTTTTGAACCATTGTAATCCATTTGATGTGGTCATGTATCAGTTGCTGTGAAGAAGAGGGATCCAGGATTTTGTCTCTCCTTGTTTTACCTACCGAAGTGAATCATTTCACACCTTCCCACCATAAATTTCATCTGCCACATGCCCACCTATTTCATCAGGTCTTTTTTGGAATCTGTAGGTCTTCCTGTGTCTAGGGATGCACTGTTTGAGTGTCAGAGGTTGTGAATGATATTGAAAACCCTGGAATCATCAATAATTCAATCACCAATGATCTAAAGTTGGTCATTTATGGAGCAGTTGAAGATGATTTTGTTGAAGACACCAACCTGAAGAATTCCTCAGCAATGCCATGAGGATGAAATGATTGACTAAGTATTTGTGCTATATGCATGTCCCCAACCACGAGAGTTTTGCTCAGATTTCTTGATGCCAGTCTTGTTCAATTGCTGTCTTGATATCAAGGGTAGTCATTTTCACTTCACCTTTAAAATTCAGCTGTTTTGTCCCTTTTGTGCCAACAAAAACATTAAAAAATCAATAAAGTTAGTTAAACATGACTTGGTTTTAACAACTACATGCTGATTCCCCTTGATGAGTCAGTGCATGTCCAAATTGTTGTTGGTTTCATCCTGGATTATCATTTCTCAAACTTTTTTCCTCCAATGAGACTGTAGATACTGGGTTTATTTTTATATTTGTTTTTTTATTCATTTGCAAGATATGGCCATCAACAGCTGGGCTAGCCCATCCCTAAATAGCCTGGAGAAGCTGTGTGAGCTGCCTTCTTGAACTGTTGCAGTCCATTTGATGTAGAAATACCCACAATGCTACTAGAATGGGAATTATAGGATTTTGATCCATGACGATAAGAATGTAGTGATATACTCCCAAGTCAGGACGGTATGTCGTTTGAAGGGGAACTTGCAGATGGTGGCGCTCCCTTGTTCCTGCTATGTGGTATGAGTCATGAAAGAGCTGTTGAAGGGGCTTTGGAGAGTTGCTACAATGCATCTTGTATGCCATAGAGTGGCACAGTGGCTCAGTGGTTAGCTATGCTGCCTCACAGTGCTAGGGACCTGGGTTTGATTCCAGCCTCAGCCAACAGGCTGTGTGGAGTTTGCACATTGTCTGCGTGGGTTTCCTCTGAGTGCTCCAGTTTTGTTCCACAATACAAAGATGTGCAGCTTAGGCAGATTGGCCATGCTAAATTGCCCATAGTATCCAGGGATATGCAGGCTAGGTGGATTAGCCATGGAAAATGCTGGGATAGGGTGGATCTGGGTGGGATGCTCTTCAGAGGTTCAGTGTGAACTCAATGAGCAGAATGGCCTGCTTCCACACTGTAGGGATTCCATCTATGATTCACTGCTGCTGTGTGTTGGAGGTGGAAACAGTGAATGTTGAAGTTGGAGGAGGGCCAAGAATTAAGTGGGCTGCTTTGTCCTGGGATATGTTGAGTTTTGTTGGAGCTACACTCATCCAGTTGAGTGGAGAATATTCTATCACATACCTGATATGTGTCTTACAGATGGTGGACTTTCAGAGACAGGCTGTGATGCTGTGGATGGGGGACTCCGCATTGGTAATGCCATTTAAGGACAAAGAAAGATGGTTTGATGCTTATTGGAGATGGTCATTGTCTGGCACTTATGTAGCATGGATGTTACTTGCTATTATTGTCCAAAGTCTAACTGTTGTCCAAGTCTCGCTACATTTGGAGATGGACTGCTTCAGACACTAAGGAGACACGAATATTGCTGAACATTGTGCAATCATCAGCGAACATCCCCAATTCTGACCTTAGGATGGAGGAAAGGTCATTGATAAAGCAGCTGAAGACAGTGTGCTTAGGACACAACCATCATGAATATCTGCAGAGATGTCCTGGAGCTAAAACGATTGACCTCCAACAACCACAACCATCTTCCTTAGTGCTAGATATGACTTCAACTCCTGGGTGATCTTTCCCTCTGATTCCCATTGAGTTCTGTTTCTGCTAGGACTCCTTGATGCCACAATCAGTCAAATGTGGCTTGGAGGTCAAGGATTGCCATTCTCTCTTTCAAACCAATCTTGTCTGCTTTTTAGATTTGTAATGCCACATACTGTTTACAGGTTACAAAATGAACTCAAGAGTGTGTGTTTGAATTACTGAAATAAATCACTGGAACCCATTTATGACACCTCTAAAGCTATTTTTTTTAAAAATAAATATACAGTAGCAGATACAAAATAGCCCTTTAAGTATCTTAATTTGCAAATCCTCTGACTTCTTTAATTTCCTTTTGTAGATGTTTGAAGCACAGAGAGTTTGTAAATTTATATAATTTATACCTGGCAGCATCCTTTCTAACTTACAAATTATGAGGCAATTTTTCAAGCTCCCAGATGAATAGATGGCAACCTGAGGTACCTTTGAAATGTTTTTGCAAGTGTTCAGTGAAGAGTAATGTTATCTTTAAAGACATTTTTGTCAATTTGGTTAATGATGGAAACAAATACCTGAAGATTTAAAAAAAGGAGATATAGCATTTTCAAGCTTCACCTCAATTTAATCTGAAGTTGTTTTCCTCTTTTAACCCTTCAAATGCTGCAGGTTGAGAAGGTTCAAATTTGACATTAGCTAATTGTCACCAACAGAAAATATTCTACACATTTTTCATTGCACAATTCACAATTTTAAATTGGTCAAATTCTTTAACCGCCTAAGTATTTACACGGAGGAGCACCAGATCAAGCTGAAAGTTGAGACAATGCCTTTCTCATCACAAAAACAGAAATTGATGGAAAAGCTCAACAGGCCAGAGGTAACATTATGGGGGCAGTGATTCTTCCTCAGAACTGGTGGTAGCTAGGAAAAAGTTGTCAATGATACATGAGGATAGAGCCCAATGAGAGAGAAGAACAGTTGGACAGACAAAGGAATGGATAATGATCAGGCTAGGAGAATGAATAGCTACTAATGGTGACCGTTAGTTGCTAACAATGGGTTCTGTGTACAAGCGGACCATGTCATAATAAGGCTTGGTGTGTGAGGGTGAGGACATGGGAGAAGGTGCCTCAAGCCCTAAAACTGTTGAACTCGATAGTGAGTTGAGAAGGCTGTAAAGTCCCCAAGTGGAAAATGATGGGGCTTTTTTAATATATAGAATCCCTATAGTGTGGAAACAGGCCCTTCGGCGCAACAAGTCCACACCGACCATCAGACATCCCACTATAACCTACAAATCCCTGAACACTATGGACAATTTAGACTGGCCAATCCACCTAACCTGCACATCTTTGGACTGCAGGAGGAAACCCACGCAGACACGGAGAGAATGTGCAAACTCCACACAGACAGCTGCCCAAGGGTGGAATTGAACCCAGGTCCCTGGCACTGTGAGGCAGCAGTGCTAACCACTGATCCACTGTGCCACCCCAGGATGGTTGTTTTTCTTCCTGCTTGCACTGAGCTTCACAAGAGCACTGCATCAAGCCTGAGACACAGATGTTGGCCAGGGAACAAGGTGGTGTTGAAGTGACAGGCAATTGGAAACTCAGGGTCTTTTGTGGGCAGAAGGTAGATATTCCAGTCTATGGTTTGTTTCCCCAGTGTAGAAGAAATCACATTGTGAGCAGTGAATGCAGTAGACTAGATTGAGTGAAGTGCAGGTAAAGCACTGCTTCACCTGGAATACATGATTGGGCCCTTGGATAGTGAGGAGGGAGGAAGTAAATGGGCAGTTGTTACACCTTTTGCGGTTGTGGGGGAAAGTGCCATGAGGCTGTGGGGGGTGTTGGGACTGAAGGAGGAGAGGACAAGGATGTCCCAGAAGGAATGGTCCTGGCAGAAGGATGACAAAAGGGGGAAGGGATATATGTGTCTGTTGGTGACATTCTGCTGGAGGCGGCGGAAATGGCAGCTAATGATCCTCTGGATATAGATGCTGGTGGGATGATCAATGAGGACAAGGGGGCCTTTATCACTGTTGTGGAAGGGAAGAGAGGGGATGAGGGCCGAAGTGAGGGAGATGGGTCAGACCTAGCTGGGGCCCTGTCAACTACAGTGCTGGGGAATCCTGGATGAGAAAGAAGGTGGACATTTTGGAGGTCCCCTTGTCGAAGTTTTCATCATCAGAACAGAGCAATGGAGATGGAGGAACTGGGAGAATGTAATAGAATCTTTAAGGTAGCTAGGTGGAGGATGTATAGTCAAGGTAACTGTGGGAGTCAGTGGGTTTGTGGTGGATGTAGGTGACCAGCCTATCCCCAGAAATAGAAACAGAGATACCAAGGAAGTGAAGGGAGGAATCAGAGATGGACTGGGGAAGGTGAGAGAGGGATGGAAATTGGAAGTGAAATTGATCAACTTTTCCAATTCCAGATGAGAGAGGGAAGCAGTACCAATCATCAATATATTAGGGAAAGAGTTGTGGGTGGGACCAGGATAGGACTGAAACAAGGAATGTTCCACATAACCTACAAAGAGACAGGCGTAACTGGGGTATGTAGGTACTCATGGCCATCTCTGACCTGAAGAGCTTCCCATCTACAGCTCTTTCTCTGATATATTAATACCTGCCACTTCAACACACCACCTTTTACCTTGGCCAACATTTCTGTCTCAGGCTTACTGCAGTGCTCCAGCATAGCTCATCACGAGCTGGAAGAGCAGCACCTCATTTTCCTTTTGGGGAGTCTACACTCTTCTCGACTCAATATTGAGTTCAACAATTTTAGGGCTTGAGGCACCTTCTCCCATGTCCTTACCCCAACCCCTACACACCAAGGCCTTGTTATCACATAGTCTATCATTACACACACCCCATTGTTAGCCTCTATTAGTAGCTATTCATTCTCCTAGCCTGAACGTTACCCCTCCTTTGTCTGTCCAACCGTCCTTTTCTCCTTGAGCTCTATCTCCACCCATCATTCACTGCTTACCCCTTCCCCCTCAACCTATCTTCTGCATAAAAAAAATCTTTTTCCTCTTTGCCATCAGTTCTGAGGAAGGGTCACTCAACCTGAAGCATTAACTCTAATTTCTCTTCACAGTTGCTGCCAGACCTGCTGAGCTCTTCCAGCAATTTCTGGTTTTATTTCTGATTTCCAGCGTCCACAGTTCTTTCGGTTTTTACCTTTCTTCATCTCTGTTTCACTTAAATGATATTCAGGGTGCAAGAGAAAATCATTAGGTTGAAACCGTTACATGCAATTTGCTGAGAGGACTGTCTGTGTCACTGTCTTGAAACCAAATAAGAATGCAAATCTCTATTGGTCCGGCAAACATAATGAAAGGCTATATCACAGGAAAGGTGTCCAACTATTGCGAGGCTAGCTTTCAGTTTTTTGAGAAAAACAAAACTGTTATCTAGATATGATGTCAACTCCAGTCGTTGTTCAAGATCATTGTCACAATAGTCAACCCTGCTTAAAATATTAATTATATTTTCCAGGTGGCTACTTTCTGAGATGACCGTTTAGGATTTACTTAAAGTATTTTTTGAGACTCATTGTAATGAGATGAAAAGTGGGAAAATCTTGTATTATCAAATGGATGATTTTGTGGTATAGGGGAGCCCTGAGAGGAACTTGTTTAGAGACAGGGAAGCTCCAAGTTTCACTGAACGATGAGTGTGAATCTTTGCAGACCAGTTTTAGAACATATGGCAGGTTGATCAGGAGTTAAGGCAGAAACTGAGAACCAGCAGCATAGCACTAACAATGAATATCTTTAAACTTCAAGGTTTCGTAAGTTTGGTGAAGCAGCATAAGTTGGCAACATAAGTGAGTGAGAAGACAAACCTACTCAGGGATCTGCTGTATAAAAATAATGCCTGAATTTGGAAAGATAGTTGACAGCAAACATTCAGATGATGAAACTAAATTGAGTAGGCCACCTACATTTTAGTGTGCGAGAGAAATGAATATCTCAGCAAAGAATTCATAAATATCTTGATGGTTATTGCAAAACTGACAGGAGAGATGAGGATGACCAAATTAAAAACAATGACCATTGGTCCAAATCTATACAGACCTAAAATAGAAGATTATCATACTGAAAGAAGAAATTAAAATTTGCATATATGTAGCAACTATCATAATGTCATGCTTCCAAAATGCTTTATGGTCATTTAATGCACTTTTGAAGTGCAGTCACTATTGTAATGTAGAAAACACACAGCTGATTTGTGTATTGCAAGGCCTTGCAAACAGGAACGTAATGAGAAAATTGTTAGTTTCTGAGAAGTTGGGTAAGAAATAAATATTGGCAAGGTCACCAGAGAAATTTCCCTTCTTCTAAATAGCAGGATCCTGTGTATCCATCTGAGGGGACAGATAATGCCCTGTGAAGACTGCACTGGAGTATCAGCTCAGGTATCTGGAATCAGACGATGAACCCACAACCCAGAAACTCAAATGTGAGGTCATTGCTAAATGAGCCATACTGCCACAATATATGGAGCATTTTGAAAGATTTTCCAGATTCAGATTGGTCGTTATTATCTGAAAATAGAGATGAATTGCCACTGCAGATACAAGGATCTGGCTTCATAATTTTCTCATACTTTCCGTTTGTGGGAAAAAGTCTGGCATTATATAACACTCTACTACAAACTTCAGTGTCAAGAATTGCCAAATCGATTCCAGAAGATTTGGATTATTCGATAAGGTTGATTATTCAGAATAGTAAACAAGAATTGGCTGTATGAAATAAAAGCTGTACTGTCATGTGAAAAATATTCTTTCGTTCTTCATTTAAGCTAAAGGGGCAAACTGCTTTACCTCCCAACGATAGGTGTTAGAATTGTGAAGCATGATTAAACCATCTCTGCTGCACATAAACTTTGTGCTGTCTACTCATTTGTACAACTGCAACCACTGGTAAATGCAGGTATACAAAAAAGAGGCTTATCCCGAGTTCAAACATCTCAATGCACCTCTAGCCTCATATACTGCTCAATTCACCAACCTACAATCTCCATCAACTATGATTTAGAATCCCTGCGTTGTGGAAGCAGGCCATTCAGCCCATGAAGTCCACTCTGCTTTTTTGATGAACATCCCCCACAGCTACCCTATAACATTTTCCTTGGCTAATCCACCTGGACTGCACATCCCTGGACACTGTAGCCAATTTATCATGGCCAGTCTACCTACCTGCACATCTTTGGAGTGTGGGAGGAAACCAGAGCACCCAGAAGGAACCCACACAGACATAGGGAGAACGTCCAAACTCCACACAGACAGTCACCCAAGGATGGAATCGAGCCCAGGTACGCTGGCACTGTAAGACAGCAGTGCTAACTACTGAGCTACTGAGCCACCCTGAATGTTATAGCTAACATTCCCAGTTTTACAGCAGCCTCATTGCTGCAAATCTTGCACTATGATTGCAGTTTATACTCACTGCTAGCCATTCAAACATGATGGGTGCATCACCAATAGATTGTGCCACATTCTAACACACCCTCTTCCCTTCAAGGCAATGTAGCACACAAGAACTAACTGCTTGGGTTGGGGGAAGGAATAGCTACATGTCTTCATCTCTTTGATGTTCTAACATCAAAGGTGGGGAAAATGCTCGAGTCCATTGGAAATGGTGTGATAACATTTGTAAAAGCATTAATGGGATTGGACAAAGCCAATGCGTTTGGAAACGCAAATTGTGCTTAACAAATCAATTGGATTTTTTTTCAATGACGAGTAGAATAGATAAGGGAGAATCAATGAATATGAGATGTTTGGGCTTTCAGATGGCTTTTGATAAGGTCCCTACCAAAATGTTAGTGGGTGTACATGTGATAAGGGGGTACTATATTGGCATGGATCAAGAATTGATTGACAGTTGGAAACAGAGAATGGAAATAAATGGGTCTTGTCCCATGTGGCAGGCAGTGAATAGTGGGGTACCACAAAGTTTGGTGCTTGGGGACCAGCTTTCTTGACATATATAAATAAAGAAACCAAATGCAACATTTCCAAGTTTGCTGATGACACAAAACTGGGTAGGATTATGAGTTATGAGAAGGATGTAAGGAGGCTTCAAGGTGATTTAGACAGGTTGAATGAGTTGATAAACACATGGCAGATGCAGTATGGCATGGCTAAATGTGAAGTTATGCACTTTAGTGTGAAAAACAGAAAGGAATGGTGATATATTGAGAAACTGTACTGTGCTGTACTGTTCTATGTTCTATGTTCTAAATGTAGATGTACAAGGGAATGGTATCTTTGTACACCAGTCAATGAAAGGAGACAGGCCTGTGCTCCAAGCAATTATGAAGGCACATCGTATATTGGCTTCATTGCAAGGGGATTGGAGTTCAAAAGGGGTTACTGCAGTCCTTACCGCCATTATACACGTCCTTGGTGAAACCACACCTGGAGTACTGCATGCAGTTTTGGTCTCCCCACCTAAGAAAGGAAATACTTGTCATTGAGAGAGTGCAGTGGAGGTTCACAAGGTTGATACTGGGCATAGCAGACTTGATGGACAGACAGGAAAGATGCTTTCCCTGATTGGACAGTCTCTCAGCAGCACTGTGGCTCAGTGGTTAGCACTGCTGCCTCACAGTGCCAGAGACTTGGGTTTGATTCCAGTCTCAGATCACTGTGTGGACGTTATCCCCATGTTTCCTCCGACAGTCCAGCGATGTGCAGGTTAGGTGGATTGGCTATGCTAAATTGCCCCAGATGGTGCAGTTTAGGGGGGTTGACCATGGTAAAAACCCAATGCAGGGTTATAGGAGTGGGGAGTGGGTCTGGGTGGGATGCTTCTTGGAGGATTGCTGCAGACTCTTTCTGCACTGTACGGATTCTATGAAAACTGTGAGGACTGAGATGAGGAAGCTTTTTCCACTCAAATGGTAGTGAACTTGTCAAATTCTCTACTACAGAAGGCAGTGGAGGCCAAGACACTGAGTTTATTCAAGAAACAGATAAATAATTTCTAAATATTTCTATAAAGTGGATGGTGAGAAAGTGGGAATATGACATTGAGATAGAGGATCAGCCATGATCATATTGAATGACAGGCAGACTCAAAGGGCTGAAAGCCTACTCCTGCTCCTACATTTCTACATTTCTACTTAATTCTGTGAAATAGTAGCAATTGCCCTGAGAATCTGCCAACCTTTGTGATGTTGGGGAAGTGCAGATATGTTTAAATGTTTACAACCTTTCATTCAACAACTATAAACTTTGACATAATCAGACACAGCTGGTGACACATTATGATAGTCTATTCAAAAAATGTATTACTCATTTTCCAATATTCATGACAGAATAATCTGCTCTAGATCTGAAGCTAAACTATCACTCACTGCCCTATCAAAGGTATTGGAAGAGTTCATTAACAATTCATCAGTCTGCTCTTTCACAATCACGATCAGCGAATTGCTGCTGGAGATGTTTTGGTGTATAGACAATTGATGAATATACAATTGATTTTGCTCCTGTACTAAACATGATAGTCCCAAATTTGCTAAGGATTTGCAATCAAATTACTGAACATTGTCCATATTGTCACCATCATGTCACCGTCACATCTTAACTGAATTGTTGTTCAGCACCAGCAACACTTTGAAGGAAGTGAAACAAAAGTAGTCAGAACTGTATGTTTACTTATACCACTGGCTTTTATATGAAATAATTCTTCTGTTATGGAGGCTAATGAAATATTTATATCATGATATAGGGAGCTTCAGAAACAACAAAGTTGAGAATCATTGCTCTCAGAGGTTGGCTCTTCATGTAGTGACACACTGCTACATTGCAGCCAGGTCAGGGAAAGGGTAACACAGGCTTTACCTTGCTAGATGGTGAAGGTATGCACAGATGCTGCTACAGAGAATTGGATGAGGCCTTTGTTGGGGTTGATTTCAGTAAAGGGTTGATGGCTGTGCAATCTCATCATTTGGATTGAATGTGATGTAATGCTTGGCACGCAGGCAGACTTGTAGTCTGCAGTCACTGTGAAAGAGAATGGGATTCTGCCTGTCCTCACCAGCATGGAAGTGGCGATCAACTCTACAAAAATGCATAGACTCAACCATGATGCTGTGTCTGACGGCAATGTCTCAAATTAAATTACAGCAAAAGGAGAAAGCACCCAATATTGAGTGTGACCATGAATGAAGTCTGAAACCATGGAGGTTCAGGTTATTGCTTTGAACACCAGCCTGTTACCATCATTACTGCAGAGTGCACAAAAGGCCCATCTCACAGCAAACAGCAACTTGCCTTCTAACACCTTGCTAGATTGGAGATGCACCACCCTTGAGGAGTGCTGGTGGCTCCTTGAATCATTGACCTGGTATTCTCTACTAGCCAACAACATTCTCCCTCCCAACACTCATGCTCAGCTTGTTGTTCCCCTTCAGCCATCCAGGCAAGAATTCTCACTTCCATACTGAGGTGGCACAGTCTTAAACTAGATCTTTTCATGGCCATCCTGCAACACCCCTTGCTGCAGTGTCTCCCATTAGAAATTTGGAGCCTTCTGCCATCCATGCTGCAGGTATTGACAGAACTCAGCAAAGGAACACTAAGCCAGGCACAGGTGTCTGCAATGAATGGATAAGGTGATTAGTTAACGTTTGTATGGAAATTGGAAAGTTTGTTTTGTCATGACTTTTATTTCATAGTTATAGCCAAGCAATTACTGTGATGTTCAGAAAGAGAACATGATGGGGAACTGTTATGGAATGGGAAATTTGGGCTTGTTTTCATTGCTATCACAGTCAGACAAATTGATCATAGATTTTTTGGCTGATAAGAATCTGTTTTCCTCTTCCTGTGTATGTCTTCCTCATTTTCCATCTCCTCTTTCTTCTTAGTTGCTCACTGAACATCTTGTATCAAGGTCTGTACCCCCATGATGATAAGGTCCTGCAGATTCCAGAAAATCAGAATCACAGAATCACAAAATTGCTACAGTACAGAAAGAGGCCATTTGGCCCAACCTGTCTGCACCAGCTCTCTGAATAGGCAATGCATTTAATGCTATTTCCCTACCTTCTCCCTGTAATGCTGTACATTCTTCCTTTTCAGATAATAATCCAATTTCCTCTTGGATTCCTTGATTGAACTTGTTGTCACTGGACTGTCAAGCAGCATGTTCCAAATTCTAATCACTTGCTGTATGAGCACACAGCCTCTTATTAGCCAAGAAATCCATGATTGATTTGTCTGATTGTGATAGCAATGTATAAAAACCCAAATTTCGTGTTTCATGACACTCTCCATCATACTCTCTTTCTCTTTATATCTCCATTGCTTCTTTTGCAAAGACCTTAAACCTGTAGCTTCTTGTTTTTGATCATTCCTCCTGTGAGAACAATTTATCCCTAGCTACTGTGTCTGGATCCTTCGGGATTTTGGGTACCTCTATCAAATCTCCTTGCAATCTTTCGCAAAGAAAGCAGTTTGAAATTCTCCGATGTATCTATGTAACTGAGGTTTACCATGATGAATAACCATGATACTCAGTCTGGGGAATTCTGCAGAGCTCTTCCTGAACAGTTGAGGCAGAGCTTAAACACTTGGTGGTCTGCTCAATGATATTTCATGCGGTTGCAATGGTTTCATTATGTATTTCCTATAATGTGTGGAGATTACACATCAGAGTTACCAGCCTTATGGACAATAGATAGACCTTAGCATCCCAGTAGCCCAATTTTCATTGTCTGCTATTTTGTAGTGGCTCAACTGCTGATGGCTCAACTGACTGCCACAAAAAGAAGACGTGATAACTGCTGCCAGGATACTAATCATCCAACTACAGAATGCATTGAGTATTGTCACACATCATCTGTCAATGAAGGGGGTAAAACCACTCAGAGTGGCAATACATCTCTGAGATTTACATGTGGCACTTGCAGAACGATGTTTGTGCAGCCAGTAACATGCTGCACCGTGATGCTATCTTACCAATGACACATGCTCAAACCTTCTCTGCTGCTCTCTGGCACGAGAAAGTCAAATGTATTGACCTCTTCTCGCACTGGGAGCTCAATGACCTCCTTATATTGTAGTGGATGGCAAATAAGGGAGATGTTGGAGATGATACCTGCTCTATCGGAGAAGGAAAAGTATTCAAGGCCATGATCATCTCCGCAGCCATTCTTATCTTGTCCTGAAGCTGAGGTCTGTCTTCAAAAAGCAGCAGATTTCACTGTGGTGTACTTCTTTGGTGAACAGAGATGTCACACTGACTGTTCCTCACTGAGGTCAAGGTAGAAGCATTAAAGATCCAAGGGTGGAATGACCTACTGTTAGTGAATCACTGGGATTGAAAGAGTGTTATACACTGTCTGTAATCTGCCTTCTGTTCACAGTTGCTTCCAGAACCTAAGGATCTGACTTCTGAAAAATGGTATCCAGAGTGCCCACACCAGGAATGTGGGCTTGTGGTACTGGCACCACTTTGGACCTGTAACGAAACCCATTGTGCCAATAATATGGATGTTACACAATCAAATTTTGCAGCTGTACATTTAATTGAGCTTTGGATCCTGATGAATGTAGCCAGCCCAAAGATCTCAAAGCTGACAGAATAGTCTGGGTGGACTGGCTCCACTTTGCTATTTGCAGGGGCTGCCTCTTAACAAGCATCATTCTCATATTACAGTGTGTTGAAATGAGAAAATCAGCATAACAAGAGGTCAGTAAATTATTATGAATACTACTGTAGCAGTTTGTCAATAAGCGGCAGGACGTGAATCACTACAACACCATAATCAATAGGAAAATCTGCTGACAACAAATGGACAAGGCTGCAGGTGAAGTGAAAAAATGCAGTTGTCAATCAAAGAGATTATAAATGGGTAAATATCAGTCAGACCTGATGCAATTATTCATTGATTCCTAATACACAGTGATCATCTGCTCAGCTCTTTTAAGACGAATAATTATTACTCAATTTGAGCATATGAATTTACTGAATCAACTTTAAGACTCTACAACATGTTAGTCCCTTTTAAAACAAAGGATGAAATGTTCCCATTTGCAGTAAAAGTGTTTTGTCGATTGAGGTCCATGGACCTGAACTTGCCGTGGCTTGAAGGGATTTTTCATGTTGTCTTCCACTCTTCATTTCACTCATCACACAACTGAGTTCTTGGACAAATTTCCCAGGGAATCCCAGAGGAGGAAGTGCTTGCCAATGCCAAGGCCTTGCAGCATTCATGCTGTTGAAACCACATTCAAAGCCTCAGCTATATCCCATTTCAGATTCTGCA
Organism: Rhincodon typus; assembly: GCF_021869965.1. Taxonomy (NCBI): domain Eukaryota; kingdom Metazoa; phylum Chordata; class Chondrichthyes; order Orectolobiformes; family Rhincodontidae; genus Rhincodon; species Rhincodon typus. Next base: position 131,684,560 of record NC_063332.1, on the reverse strand, counting down.
GGCCAGGAACTGGCCTTCACACTGTGGTCCTTGGTCAATATCACCAAGGATATAACCCAGAGGAAAGCAAGGCTTAATCCCCACTCTTCATGGGTCTTGGTGGATAGGATGGTAGAGAGGAGGAGAGACTACTGGAGACATGGTTGCATGATGTCCAGACAAACAGCCACCAGCTAACTACTGTGACTTATGTGTTAAGAGTTTGTGTTGTCTGGTTTCTTGGGGAGTGAGAGGAAATTGGAAGTGGTATATAAATGAGGCAAGTTTGGCATTCAATGAGATACAAATACATGGAAATAAGGTAGTCACCACTCAATGCGATTGTGCAGAATGAGATTCTGAAGTTGCCACTTAAGGTCAAAGGGAAAATCACAAACATTTTTCTCAATGTCAAGATATTGATTTTTTGCTTTTTCTCCGTATTTGCCCAGGTTTCTCGCTAAAGTTTATGCTATAGAGAGGAAGATCCTGCCCAGACATTCTTTTATTGATATTAAGACCATAAATATAGAAGCAGAAATTAGGCCATTTGGCCCATCGAACTACTCCACCATTCAATCATGGCTAATAAGTTCCTCAACCCCATTCTCCCGCTTTCTCCCCGTAACCCTTGATCTCCTTGATAATCAAGAACCTATCTATCTCAGTCTTAAATGTACTCAATGACCTGGCCTCCACAGCCTTCTGTGGCAGTGAATTCCATAGATTCACCACTCTCTGGCTGAAGAAGTTTCTCCTTATCTCCATTCTGAAAGGTTTTCCCTTTACTCTAAGGCTGTGCCCTCGGGTCCTAGTCTCTCCTACCAATGGAAGCATCTTCCCAACATCCACTCTGTCCAGACCATTCAGTATTCTGTAAGTTTCAGTTAGATCCCCCCTCATCCTTCTAAACTCCAATGGGTATAACCCCAGAGTCCTCAAACATTCCTCATATGTTAAGCTTTCCATTCCTGGGGCCATTCTTGTGAACCTCCTCTGAACCCGCTCCAGGGCCAGTACATCCTTCGTGAGATATGGGGCCCAAAACTGCACACAATATTCCAAATGTGGCCTGACCAGAGCCTTATAAAGCCTCAGTAGTACACCCCTGCTTTTATATTCAAGTCCTCTCAAAATAAATGCCAACATTGCATTTGCCTTCCTGACTACTGACACAACCTGCACGTTTACCTTGAGAGAATCCTGGACTAGAACTCCCAAGTCTCTTTGCACTTCAGCCTTCTGAATTTTCTCCCCATTTAGAAAATAGTCCAGCTTTTATTCTTCTTACTGAAGTGCATGACCTCACACTTTCCCACGTTGTACTCCATCTGCCACTTCTTTGCCCACTCTCCTAACCTGTCCAAATCCTTCTGCAGCCTCCCCACCTCCTCAATACTACCTGTCCCCCAATCTATCTTTGTACCGTCTGCAAACTTAGCCAGAATGCCCACAGTTCCTTCATCTAGATCATTAATGCATAAAGTGAAAAGTTGTGATCCCAACACTGACCCTTGCGGAACTCCACTTGTCAATGGCTGCCATCCTGAGAAAGACCCTTTTATCCCCACTCTCTGCTTTCTGCCAGACAGCCAATCTCCTATCCATGCTAGCATCTTGCCCCTAACACCATGGGCCCTTATCTTACTCAGCAGCCTCCTGTGTGGCACCTTATCAAAGGCCTTCTTGAAGTCCAGGTAGATAACATCCATTGGCTCTCTGTGGTCTACTCTGCTCGTTACTTCCTCAAAGAATTCTAGCAGATTTGTCAGGCATGACCACCCCTTGATGAAACCATGCTGACTTTACCATACTACTTTACCATACACTTCCAAATATTCAGAAATCTCATCCTTTACAACAAACTCAAAAACCTTACCCATGACCGAGGTTAGGCTAACCTTACTCCCTTTTTAAATATTATTAGATGTAAGGTTTGTACATGAATTCAGATTTATATACATCAGCTAAAGTTCTATCAAGCCCTTACAGAATTAAATCATTTTAAAACAACAATTTCATTTCGTCTTCAAAACGACTACATCCATATAAATCCAAGAACAAACAAAATCTTTGAACATCTCAAAATGTTGACTGTAATTTGCAACTGTTTTAATGCTTTATTCAGTTTAAAAAATATGATGAGGCAGCAGTAGGAAATGTAGTAAATTGATCACTATGAAATATTTGCAACCTAAAGCTGATTTTACAAGCTTAATTATATCTTACAGAGTAGTTTGAAGCATACAGAAGTCAATAATGAAGCGGCTTTAGCATTCACATAGAGTTTCGCCTATTTTCTCTCTTCAATGATAATCGTAAATTGTATTGTCATTGTAATGGGTCTCAATCTTTGATTGTTCCTTCTGAATTAATCAACTCTGCAGAATGTGTTGGGAGTGTAGTGGAAGATCTGGCAACCAGACTGAGATCCAGATATGGAGAATTATGACTATCACTTCTGGTTTCTGGGCTGTGAGGTTGGTGGTCCCATAACAATGCAAACTCTGCTTGCCCAAAATAGATTCTGTACATGACTGGGAGCAAAGAAAATCCAAGGCTAGGGCATTCTAAATTCCAGCCTGGGTTACATGGATCACTAACAGACAGGAGGTGTAAATGGCCTTCCGATTAAAGACTACAGAAACTGCCTAGAAATCCACACCCAGTTCTTGGCTTTGAGAATTGTACTTGCCTTCTGAATCTGTTCAGTTTTGTCTATAGGAGTCTGATAGACACATCAAAAGTTACTTACTTGAGCTACTGCTGTGTAATTAACAAACGGCTGGAGATTGTTTCTTTCTGATCACTGTGATCCTGTCTCCAAATTCAACATCCAAATCGTGGCACTGCCAAACATCACACTCAAATAGAAGAGAATCATCCCTAATCAAAGATACTTGAATGGTGGCATAGATTCTGGGTTGAAGGCAGATAGACTTTTGGGTCCTTCATACAACCAAATCAGTGATATATCTCTGATCAAGCTCTTGTAAAGGAGAGACATGAAGATTCATCTCCAGCAAGTATCAGGAACAGCATTGATTAGTAGACAAGCAACCCACAGGCAATAATGAAACTTGAAATGTTACAGTAGGACCTTTAAGTTCAATACCAGGTAGCTACAAGGCAAACACAAGATAGAATTGTTGCACCTTAAAAGTTGAATCTCTAACTGTGTGCTGGGAAGTTTGGCATCTAAATGACAAAATGTGTTACATTAACCTGGTTTTGCTTATTGAGTACAAAAGAGGTATGGAAAAAGTAAACAAACATGTATGCCCTTCTAAAACATAAAATAATCATTATCATTAGAGGAAAAGTGCTGGGAAAGCTGACAAGACTAAAGACTGACAGGTTCACTGGATCTGGTTACTTGAACACTCGAGTATTAAAAGAACGGACTGCAGAAAATTGAGGCATTGGTTTTAATCTTCCAACAGTCCCATAATCTGGAATGGTCCAAATGGATTGTAACAAATTTATTCAACGAAAGGAGGGAAACACAAAGCAGGAATTAATAAGGTTGTTTCAGAGATAGTAGGAACTGCAGATGCTGGAGAATCTGAGATAACAAGGTGTAGAGCTGGATGAACACAGCAGGCCAAGCAG
>NC_063332.1:131622415-131665969 GCF_021869965.1 Rhincodon typus | reverse complement strand
GGGTCCAGACCCGAAATGTCAGCTTTCCTGCTCCTCTGATGCAGCCTGGCCTGCTGTGTTCATCCAGCTCTACACCTTGTTATCTCTGAAGGCAAATGAGATATTTTATCCTATTGCTTGATTAAATATGGTGGCAACAATAATAAAAACAAGTTTTGAAATGTAATTAGCAATATTTATCTTCCCACCAAGTTGTAAACTGCTTTACCTATTACATTTGCTATGAAGTCATGAGAACTCATCCCATTTTAACTGTGTGAAGTTTCAAGATCATTAATGTCCTTCCTGCTGATCTAAATAAATGCAGCAATGTAACTGATCTGATTGAACCTTTTCCATTCCTAATAACACATTAGCATACATTTATGTCTTTTTAAAGTAACAGGAGTAACCACGGTGGAGGCTCAGAAGAGAAAAAACAATTTGCACTTCATTCATTAATTTCAATTTAATGCACTTTATTTTTTAAATTCCTATATTTAGTACAGAGTGCTCAGAAAATAAATTGTAAAAAGTTGGTCCTGTCAATTGATTACTTGACTAATTAAGTGATCCCAGTGATTAAGTCGGCCTCAGAAGGTATTAAACCATTTAAAATAAACTAGAGGATTTGAGACATTGTTATGTTATGTCACACAGTTGGGATGCAATGTGCCTTCAAGGGACATGCTCATGATGTTATCACCATATCATGGCATGTGACCTGATGGTATAAAGGTCTCAGTCTCTATCTTACTGAATCCTCTAGTAGCATGACATGTTGAAGTCAAGCATGCTACAGCCTACATCTGAATTGCTTAGCTGTAGTTCAGACATGCAAGTGCCTGTATTTGTAATATAGTAGATACAAGGAATTGAACCAAACATCTATGGAATCCTTCATTATGATGCTAAACATGTCTCATTCTTAAGTTACGGGACCTAACATAAATATTATCTAGGTCTGGCAGCATCTGTGAAGGAGAAAACAGAGTTAATGTTTTGGGTCTGGTGACCCTTCCTCAGAACTGATGGTGGCTGGGAAAACATCAGTTTATATGCAGAAAATAGGGAGGTGAGTGTGGTAGGGAGTAAACGATAGGATAGAGGCCAAAGAGAGAGAAAGACAGTTAGACAGACAAAGGAGTTGCTAACGATCAGGCTGGGAGGGTGAATAGTTGTTTTTGGGGATTGTTAGTGACTAACAACAGGGGGTGTGTAAAAATTATTGAACTCTGAAATTCCTCATTTCCTCAGCTTGCTGCAGTGTTGCAGTGAAGCCCAACGCAAGCTGGAGGACCAACACCTCATTTTCCGCGTGGGGACCCTACAACCCTCCAGACTCAATATTGAGTTCAATAATTTTAGGGCCTAAACTCTCCCATGTCCCGGCCCCCTACCCTACACACCAGGCCTTAGAATCCCTACAGTGTGGAAACAGGCCCTTCGGTCCAACAAGTCCACACTAACCCTTGGAACATCCTACCTAGACCAATTCCCATCCCCATATAACCCACCTAATCTACACACCCCTGAACACTACGGGCAATTTAGCATGGCCAATCCACCTAACCTGCACATCTTTGGACTGTGGGAGGAAACCGGAGTACCCGGAGGAAACCCACGCAGACACGGGGAGAATGTGCAAACTCCACACAGACAGTAACCCAAGGGTGGAATTAAACCCTGGTCCCTGGCACTGTGAGGCAGCAGTGCTAACCACTGAGCTACCGTGTCTTGTTACCACACAGCCTGCCATTACACACCCCCTGTTGTTAGTCAATGACAGTCCCCATTAACAACTATTCACCCTCCCAGCCTGATCGTTAGCAACTCCTTTGTCTGTCCAACTGTCTTTCTCTCTCTTTGGGCTCTATCTTATCGTTTACTCCCTACCCCACTCACCGCCCTATTTCCTGTATATAAACTGACGTTTTCCCAGCCACCATCAGTTCTGAGGAAGGGTCACCGGACCCAAAACGTTAACTTGTTTTCTCATTCACAGATGCTGCCAGACCTGCTGAGCTTTTCCAGCAACTTTGTTTTTGCTCCTGATTTACAGCATGCGCACTTCTTTTGGTTTTTATAAATATTATCTAATCAAGTACAAACACTGTGCTGGTGTTAAAAAACCCATCATTCTATCTCTGACAGATTGTGAGGGCAGAATTAACCTGGTGGCTGTTTATAAATAAACAACACCAATACCACAACATAAATTGTACAAAAGCAAGATACTGTGGACGTTGGAAATCTGTAATCCAAATGGAAAAGGCTGGAAATGTTCATCAGGTCTGGCAGCATCTATGGAGAAAGAAACAGGACCTTCAGGCTAGGGATCTTTCCTAGGAAGATTTAATGAGTTTTTGGCAGCTTGCATTCCAGATGGGTTCATGGATTGTTCACTCCTCTCCTGTAGCTCTTTCATTCTGAGACTTAAAATCACAAACTCTGATGACACCTATCATCCATCTCTCTTTACCGACGTCTTTACTGAGGACTGAACATGTACATTACTAGGCTGTCTCCATGCATTTATTTTATTGAGGAATCTCAGAGCGAGGCCAAGGCTGACAGTATGGACACTAGGTTGGAACAGGGTGCAGTAGTACATGAGGCTGTAAGAAAGTTGATTTTTATAATCTTGCAAATTCATGTTAAAGAAAGAGACAGATCCTTATTTTCCTCCTTTAACTCTTTACTAAGGATTCATTTAGGGTTTTACCTTCCAGCAGAGTGATGAATGATGTTTATCATCAATTAATGAATCAAAATGAGATTTATTTATTAATCCTTTATGAGATTGCCTTCAAGCTGCTGAGTAAGTGAATTGGCTCTTTTATTGAAACATAGTCAAGGAAGAAACCAGGCCACAAGTCATGCACTGAACACCATTTATTCATTCAAAGTTAATGACTTCAATTTAAACTTGGGCATGTGAATGCTTAATATTTATGCAAAAATGTAATCAAACTTACTGAGAGGGTGAGTATCAAAATAATGGACAGATGTACTTAAAATAAGGAGCACGGTGATACAGGAAATTCAATGTACCCATGTAAATAAACTCTAGTGGATGGAGACTATTAATTATAACAACAACAAAAGTCTGAGGTTGTGCATTATTGAGATGTCTTAAAAGTAATTCCTTAGTTAGCTGACACATTAACAGCTTTTAATCACCCGATTATCAAATTATAGTTGGAACCAAGGATCTAAAGAAAACCCTGTATAAAGGAGTTCATTGACTCAACACTCCAAACCTAATATCAAGTCACGTTGTAGGAAGGATATCAACCCTAACCCTGAAAGTGGGGATAAATTTGTATACGCTCTGAAAATTATGAATCCCACATGTGAGGGGCTGGATTATCAAATAGCTTAAAACCACAGACAGTATCTTATGCTATAACATGCTCGGGGTGATGTAGAATGATTAACATTTGAGCCATCAGGGCCATGTGTCAATCAGATTTATTGGCACCTCCAACAGTTCTGGCAGTGCCAGAACTCAGTCACGGGCACTGCCAGGACTGCAGGAAGCTGAATGAAGATCCGGGCAGTTAATGTGGAACAGGATTCTAAATCCCAGGGAGGAAGACATTGATTGGCTGGGAGATAGGGTTTTGTAGAAAAATAGATGCTGGGTGGGTGACACCTTGATGGGTCTAGGTACCTCCCGGTTGATGGGGCCCACCCTCGCTTCTCATTTGTCATCTATAACAGCCTGCCCAATTACTGTCCATGGCAACTCAAGTTAGTTGTAATCAATGTGATCTGTTTATGTAGTACACAACTCTGGACCAGATTGAACCCGGGCCCCCTAGCTTAGAGATAGGACCACAAGAGTCCTTGTATGTATTTTAATGTGAGCAATATATTACCTAGGTCAATAGGCTTTGCTGACAAGACCAATTAACCATTAATTCTTGATCTAAAAATGGTGGGCAGGCTGCCAATTTTGCTCATCTAATTACCTATGGTGATCAGAAGACTTGGGATCAAATCCTGTGTCAGAGATACATCATGACATGCTTGAACCAGTTGATTCAAATATCTATTATAGAGGTGAGCAGGAAGACCCGACCTATTTCATATGCATACCCCACTGAAAATGTGTCCTTGGAAACACATAAAATCCAGCCCCTCACATGTGGGATTCATAATTTTCAGAGCGTATACAAATTTATCCCCACTTTCAGGGTTAGGGTTGATGTCCTTCCTACAACGTGACTTGATATTAGGTTTGGAGTGTTGAGTCAATGAACTCCTTTATACAGGGTTTTCTTTAGATCCTTGGTTCCAACTATAATCATGTTGCAAACAGGTGTAGATATCTGAGCTGAGATAGTAGGAACTGCAGATGCTGGAGAATCCGAGACAACAAGGTGCAGGGCTGGATGAACACAGCAGGCCCTTTTTTTTTTTTTCTGATGAAGGGTCTAGGCCCGAAACGTCAGCCTCTCTGCTCCTATGATGCTGCTTGGCCTGCTGTGTTCATCCAGCCCTGCACCTTGTTGTCTTAGATATCTGAGCTGGTTCTCTCTCACTTTGGTTGATTTTTAACCATTCAATGGCCAGGAATCCTGCAGTAAGTAACTCACCTCCTTACTGCCCAAAGTTTGCCTCCATCTACAAGATAGAGGTCAGGATAATATTGCAATAATTGCCTGGACGTGTGCAGCTCCAAAACATTCAAGGATCTTGACACCATTCACACAAAGCAGTCCACTTGTTTCGCATCGCATTCAGTCCCTCCATCACCAATGCTCAGTAGCAGCGGTGTATACTATCAACAAGATGCACTGCAGAAATTAGCCAACCTCATAAAAATGTTAAAAATGGTCATGAAAATGTTCAAGATCTTGAAACTTCCTCCCTAACAGCACTGTGGGTATCCCACACCACTTGGTCTACTGTTATTCAAGAAGGCAGCTCTCCACCACTTTCTCAAATTAAATTACAGATGGACAGCAGTGCCCACATCCCCAGAACAAATAAGAGAAAACTCACAGTTCAGTGACACTTTGTTCTGTCTGAATAGCTTGCCTAATCATAACTTAACTTCTGATACTTTATCCTTCATCCTCTTTTGTAAACATACAATCATTAATTTTTGCTATTTTATATTTTTGTATTTTATTTCTTCTGTGCTTTTGATTTCAAGAGAATTGATATTAAACCTGCATTGATTTTTTTTAAAAATTGCATAAAAACATAGGAAAACGAGAGCAGGAGAAGGCCATTCGGTCCGTTGAGCGTGTTTCATGATTTAATCTGATTGAGCAGATCATCTAACTCAGTACCCTATTCCTGCTTTATCCCCATATCCTTTGACTCCTTTAGCCATAACAACTATATCTAACTCCTTCTTGGAAACATTCAATGGTTTGTCTTGATTGCTTTCAGTGGCAGAGAGTTTCACACTCTCAACACCCCTATCTGGACAAATAAATTTTGTCTCTTGATTTATGGACATTGAACAATTAATCAAAACATAATCAATAGTAATATTATTAATTGTGGACTTGTTTTGCTCAAGGGGAACATTGCAGTTGTGTTTTATTGAGCTATTGTTTCTCACACTTCTTTCTAGATTCGTTAAAATAACATGTTTTGCACGTCTGCGATGTCCAGGGCAATTCCTGAGACGTAGAAACCGTGAAGGGTACCTCCAGACTGACAGCACCTGAACTGGCGTACCACAGTGCTCTAAAGACAGCACTGGCACCAGGAATGCCCAGAGGTCTGGCAGTACAGAGAGGAATCTACGAAAAGTAAGGAGTGTTTTGGAAAATAGTGTAAGAAAGCTCACCAAGACTCACAGAGAGAAACCCTCAATGAAATATGACAAAAGTGACACTTTGCCCATTTCTAGTAAAATTCAGCCCAATAAACTCCTCATCCAGGTTATTGCTGCCAGTCTAATTTTTCCAGTTTATATGCAACTTAAAATTACACATGATTACTGCTGTGCCTTTACCACAAACTCCCATTATTTTTTCTGGTATACTTTGTCTTACATTGTGATTACTGTCAGAGAGACCTGTAGGCCACTCCCACTAGAAACTTCCTTCTTTTACTATTCACCATCTTTACCTGAAGAGATTCTACATCCTTATCTCCTGAACAATGTTATCTCCAACTATTGCACCAATCCTATCTTTCATTAATAGGTCAGAGTTTTGTAATAATTAGCAGGGTTGTGGCCTTGTATGACACCAAAGAACTACATCCAATATGGCTCTTCTTTATGCCACAGACCTAAACAATACTGCAAACCAAATGCATGCTGCTCCCAGCTGGCTTTGTGCTTTGGTTGGTTCTAGATTTCTTTTTCATGGGATGTGGGCATCACTGGCAAGGTCAACATTTATTGCCCATCACTGATTGCCCCAGAGAATGTGATGGTGAGCTGCCTTTTTGAACGGCTGCAGTGATTGGGATGTAGAGATACATACAGTGCAACACCACTGGCAGGTAACACAATTAATGTATTTCAAGAACCATTAAAGAGATCAGAACAAACAGTAATAATTTGATTGTTAAACACTCACAGTAATTTCCCGGTATTCAAATACGGAATGCTCTTGCAATATCCTGGAATCGCCAGTGATTCAGAGTTTCAAAAGGATAGGTTTAATTTAAACAATTTAAACAATGAGCATATTAAACATTGTAATTGCCTCCCAAGAATGAGCTGTAGAATTATTCATTAGATTTCCTGTCCTGTCAGTTACAGTGAATACATCAAAGTTTCATGCAGTTCAGGTGGACGAGGGTGAGAAGTGATTTAGTCCCCACCCAGCTTTGTACCATATTAATTTCATGTTGGGAGTGCTGTCAGCCATGATAAGTGTTTAAATATTTAAAGAAATGGAGGAATACCTTCTACTTTCCTGATGTAAATGACAGATCAATAAAATAAATGTTCCTTACTGTAACAACGCTGTGATAAGGCAAAAATGAATAGATACTATGAACTACTATACAGAGTACGGACAAATCTCTGCTACAGTTCATTTTTATAAGTCCATAATTTTTCTTTCATTCACTAATGCATTTTCTTCATCCTGCTGAGTGTTTGGTTCCTGCAAAACAGTAACTTATGTTCCATGTGGAAAATAGTTGCACAAAAAAAACCTTGGAGCTTCTATGCTATAAATGACAGAATTTGGATCAAATCAGTTTGTTGAAAGTTGGGCTATTTTGGACAAGGTGTAGCCTAATGAGCAGCTGCCAAATGGAAATGATGTGTTTTTAAAAGTATGTTTCCGTGGAGTGTGGAGGACTCTTGATCATACAGCCTGAGGGCTTTTGACCATCCTGAGGGTCATGAAGAGGAGGGATCATTCTCACCTTCATCTGTCCTCACTTCCGGCTGGACTTTTCGAAAGTGAGGCAAGCAACTCAAACAAATTCATGGAAATTAGCAAACCATCCCTAAAGGAATGTCTGGCAATTATTAAAATAAGGCCCACATTTGTACTAGCCTTGGGAGCCCTGCTTCAGTTGTATGCACAAGCTTTGAAGAAAGAATTTCAGTCCTGCCCTTGGAAGTAAGATTCCTGTAATGCAAGAAATTTGAAGCAAAACAGTGACAAAAATGTCTTTAAAAAATTGATGCAGATAAAGCAATATAACAAGCAAAAATCTTCCCCGCCAAAAAATTAAAAACTGCTGCTTTCCTTTAAGAGACGCAGGCACTATTTCACATCAGCAAGCTGTGCTTCTGTCAAGAAGCTGCCCAGACACTTGCAAATGTGGTACAGCAAGGAATCTACTTAATTAATGATTGGAAGATCAGTGCCATAAGCAAAGCTTTACAAATGCTGCAATGTTTTTTACCCACAGTGAATTGTGCAATCATGCCTATATGCCAATCATATAACATTCATGGAGAAGAGGCACAGTTTACTTTCCCTTCTCTAACTTGGTGGCACAAGAACAATTGCAATGTTTTTATTGCAATTTGCAGCTGGGATCAACTAAATCAGCATGGAGCAGGAATTGGAACTTGTGATGTCCCTGGTCCATACAGCAGGTTGTATTACCAACAGGGCTATTGGTACTATGCAATCTTACTTTAATTGTACCAGAATATATTGTTGATTATTCCACTACATTCAAACTATACTGAAAAAGTTGGGCTCTACTCATGCCCCATAATTATGCTTTTATTATGTTTTTGCTCAAGTGATAATGCTTGCAATCAATTCATATCACAGAATGCTGCACAAAAGTACTGTACATTTTCCATGCATTTTCTATTCTTTTAAAATTTCCACTGAGCATCAAAACACTGCTGCATCCAGAATGATTCTACTGATGACTATTTGTTCCCACTGAAATTCACAAGGTAATGACATACCTTCGATATTGTTCCACTGATCAGTACCACCTTTATCACCATGTTCACACTCACATGTAAAGACAGTTCAGCTGCTGGCTGTGCACTGTACATACTGCAGGTGAGATAATAAAAATGCTGCTTTAATGAAAACAACTTGGGTGTTGCAGGTTCTTGATTCTTTTGTCCCATTCTTTACAAAACAGCAGCAAAACCACGTTAAATGGCAGAGTTGCTCTCTGTTATCCCTCCAAGTTTCTATTGTGTGTTCAATTCCCTGATATTTCTATCTCCCAAATGATAAATGTACTGAATAATTCCTCCTGAAAATAATATTAAATGAATTTAACAAATTGAAACTGAATATTTTACCAAGAAACAGCAAACGACAGCAGGCCAGGCAGCATCAGAGGAGCAGGAAAGTTGATGTTTCCATCAACTTTCCTGCTCTTCTGATGCTGCCTGGCCTGCTGTGTTCCTCCAGCTCCACACTGTCATCTCTGACTCCAGCATCTGCAGTTCTTGCTATCTCACAGCAAATGACAGGCCTCTTTTAAATGTACCAGGATCATTCAAGGTCAAGTCCAGCAGAAATTCTCCTGGATGATATCCTCCACCCAGTACTTTAATAGCTCTCAGGCTAGATATCCAAAATATAATCCAATGTAATAAACTTTCTTTAAAACAAAAGACAATAAAGCAATCATGTTAAAATATAAGTAACAAGGGCTCTGAGCAATAAGAATAGAAAGCGGTTCCCTTGAAAATTTTGGGAAATGTTCCACTTGAGAACATTCTAATATTTTTCACAACCTATGTTCATTCACTAATAGATAGATGATCAAGGGAGAATGAGAAAGGCAACAGAATAGTGTTTATTCTCCTCAATGTACCTTTAATCTCCTGAAGGACCCAGACTGAGGAAGTAATGTAAACGAAAGCCCATCATTTGGAGCCCAAGTCTCTCTGTGGAGGAAGACAGTCTGACTTCTGTGAAACTAGTTCCACTGTCTGTTTTTTTTTACCACCAAGATACATGTAAACAGTGGATGTGGTTGATGCTTGTGGTTCCAATGCCTCAGTGAAAACATTTTCACCGTTTTGTGAAAACCACTCTGAATGAAAATAGCAGCAATGGAAGTGTAGAAACGATGTGCCAATTTTCCAAAAGCTTCCATTAAAAGTCCAGAAAGAGATGGGAAGTGAGCCTAAACGATTTCTTGATTGTCCCCCCCAATTCTCTGCTGTCAATGTGCAACTGTGAAAGTGAACATTAATTCTAAATATGGAATGAACAAAATAATCTGTGGTATTTTCCCAGCTGACCACTTCTAGTACCTTGTAATATTCCCACCTCCACCAGGATGTGGTACTGGATAAGGGTTGTTTCAGCTCATTCACTGTCACCAATCCTCCTCTACCCAAGCCTTGTCTTGGGCCTATCTCCTGATTAGTGGTAGAGAACACACTAAAGTAGACTAAGTACAGAAAATAACAAGAAGATTTATTGCATGATAGCAGTGAGTACAACCATATTTGGTCAGGCACAATTACTAGGACCGCAGGGAACTGGAACAGATGCATATGCTCCCTCCAGAAACTTAGAGAACTCCTAGTCTCCACTCATAGTCTGTGTGTGACATTTGTTGAATGGGTAGAACTAATATAAAATGAACATTAGCCCTTACAGAATCATTACCTTATACAACATAATAAAACAAATTACATATAAGCACCTACCTCCAATTTCTTCATTGTTAATCTAATTTACAATTGTGTATATTATTATATTACATTTACCACTACCCCATCTCTAACTTCATAAATACAGGCAGTCTGGATGTTTCACACTGTTCTCAGAATGTACTCTCTTGCGTTTCTTGCTTGTGAACCATTGACCTCCTGATTCTGATTTGTGGATCTTTTCTCCATTGGAAGATCTTTTATCTCTCGGATATCCTTTACAGGGATGGTGTTTTTTGTAGACCACATATTGGCCCATTACCTTATCTGGAAGAGGCCTAATCTCCTGACTTTCCTGCCTGGAAGACAGCTGCCATGTTGAGATAAATACTTTCTTCCTGGTAGAATCCTAGATCAGAGAATCACTTGCTAATGGGAAGAGATTGTCTCTTTTTTGCAATATCCTGGATGATTAGATAAGGCAGAGATAGTAGGAACTGCCGATGCTGGAGAATCTGAGACAACATGGTGTAGAGCTGGATGAACACAGCAGGCCAAGCAGCATCAGATGAGCAGGAAATTTTTCTGAAGAAGGGTCTCGACCCAAAACGTCAGCTTTCCTGCTCGTCTGATCCTGCTTGGCCTGCTGTGTTCATCCAGCTCTACGCCGTGTTATCTCTGATTAGATGAGGCAGTTTTTTTCTTCTTGGCTATGTCCTGGATCAGTGGATGTTGTTCTAGTTCCCATGGAGTCCTATGGAGCTTATCTCCCTCAAGGCTGGACATCCTCAGTTACCTACTATGATGACTGGTGAAAGGACTTTTTCAGACTCTCAGTCATGTTACTGAGAGACTGCCGCTCACTCAGTGCTATGTCTGAATTGATATTAACCATTCTATTTTAGCTGACAGAGGACTGAACATTTCCATCAGTCCTGTGAGGTCCGTGACTTCCTCTTTGTTGAACATGTTAAAAAGCTCTTTTAGGCCAATATAAATGATCTCACTGGATTCCTTCTTCTCTTTAGATTTTGCCATGAGTACATGAAGTCCAATGTAATCTTCTATTGGTTACCCCTGACTGATTGGTCAACAGTGGTTTATTTGTGAACCAGAGCAGATGACCAAGCAATATGGCTTATGGCAAGATGTGTGGCATTATTGAGTGACAAATGCGGTGAGGCCCATCTCGACATCAAACTCACCTCACTCCACCTTTTATATGTTTTATAAGTGACATGGCAAATTCTCACAGACAATGGCAAGTTGCCACTGATGGCCATGATTGCTTGTTAATTGCCTTGTTAACACCTTCAGTGGTCCCCAGCACCACAGATGCCAATCTTTAGCCAATTTGATTCACTCCACGTGATATCAAGAAACAGTTGGAGGCAGTGGATACTGCAAAGGATATGCCCTGACAACATTCTGGCAATAGTACTGAAGCTTGTCCTCCACAACTTGCCATTCTCCTCGCCAAGCTGTTCCAGTACATTTATAACACTGACATCTACCCAACAATTTGGAAATTGTACAGGTTCTTCTTGTACACAAAAAGCAAGACAAATTCAACCTGGTCAATTACTGTCCCATCAGTCTACTCTCAATCATCAATAAAGTGATGGAAGGTGTCATCAACATTGTATCAAGCAGCCATCACTAGTTCCACACCATTCATATCCTGGGAGTTACCATTGACCAGAAACTCTACTGGACTCACCACATAAACACAGTGGCTACAAGAGCAGGTCAGAGGCTAGGAATACTGTGGCGAGTAACTCACCTCCTGACTCCCCAAAGCCTGTCCACCATCTACAAGGCACAAGTCAGGACTGTGATTGAATACTCCCCATTTGCCTGGATGGTTGCAGCTCCAACAACAGTCAAGAAGATTGACATCATCAGGACCAAGCAGCTCACTTGATTCACACGACATGCACAAGCGTCTCTTCCCTCCACCACAAACGTTCAATGGCAGCAGTGCATACTATCTACAAGATGCACTGCAGAAATTCACCAAAGATCCTCAGACAGCACCTTTCAAACCCACTACCACTTTTATCTAGAAGGGCAGCAGATACATGGGAACACTACCTCCTGCAAGTTCCCTCCATCTTGACTTGGAAATATATCTCTGTTCCTTCACTGTCACTGGGTCAAAATCCTGGAATTCCCTCCCTAAAGGAATTTTGGTTCAACCCACAGCACTCGGACCGCAACAGTTCAATAAGGCAGCTCACTGCCACCTTATCAAGGGCAACTAGGGACGGGTAATAAAAGTACTGGCGAGCAATTAATGCTCACGTCCCATGAGCGAATAAAAAAATCACAACTTGCCTCATTAATATTCTGACTCCCAACTTACCAAGCTCACCAAATATGTTCGACATTAGGAAAGCTCAACGAGGAAACCAAAGCATGGAGCTGTGGGATACAGCTTGCCACTCGTTCTGAATGAAATCCTTGGTGGAAGTAGGCATCAACAGCACAGGGCATGTTCCATGGACCCTGGCCATTTCACTCATGTCTGTGGACATTGGCATCTGACATGTGCCAGCCTCTGTGAACCATCATGGCATATCTCTGATTCACTTTCAAGACACTTCTGTACTTCAATGCTGCACCTTGGGTTGCAATGGTCATGAATATTTTAAGACTGCAGCAAGGACACTGTGCACTCAGTGACACACACCCAGCTCACGGACAGGGCCAGGCTGCATCGCTGGCCACTCTATTCATTGTCATAGCACTCACTCACTCTGCCTTGCCTTTTTGCGCTTTGTCTCCTCAGCCAGAAGCACCAGACTCATTACTTTTTCCTGGCTGTGCTGTACAGCACAGACACAAAACTAGGAAGCAGGCCGGGATCAAGTTAAGGGGATAGACTTAGCTCAGGGGGTCCTGGCACAGTATGTCAATGGTAGCCTCTGATACCAGGCTTGGCCCAGATTGGGGTAGGCAGAGTCTTCATCAGAGGGGAAGGCCCAAATGTCTGGCAACACATCACCCATCGTTACTCTTTCTTCGCTACTAGGGACTGTTTTCATAGAATCCCTACAGTGTGGAAACAGGCCCTTCGGCCCAACAAGTCCACACCGACACTTGGAGCATCCCACCCAGACCCATCCCCCTATAACCCACCTAAGCTACGCATCCCTGAACACTATAAGCAACTTAGCATGACCAATCCACCTAACCTGCACATCTTTGGACTTTGGGAGGAAACCAGAGTACCTGGAGGAAACCCATGCAGACACAGGGAGAATGTGCAAACTCCACACAGACGGCTGCCCAGGTCCCCTAGCACTGTGAGGCAGCAGTGCTAGCCACTGATCCACTGTGCCAACCCACAGTTTTCTCCTGGAATATGAAAGAGGCCAGTATTAATGATGCGGAAAGTGGGTGTCTCACCTGTTACTGTTGGTGCAGGTGGAGAAGCATCCCGAGGGAGTGTGTTGGCTGTACAGAGGGCCTGCAGAGTTTGTGGCAATGAGGGTGGGTGGGTGACAGTGAGTGGGGAAGGTTTTGCAGGCAATAATGAGAATGTACATGAATCTTCGTGGGAGGTGGATATAGTAGCAGAGATAGCGTGAGTGTGAACTATCAGAAAAAAATGGTAGCACTTTGCTGGCAGATTGGGGAAGGTCATTGAACTTCTTCATATGTGCTGGGCATCCTCCAGACAGCTGAAACTGCTCTAACTTGGATGGAAACCTCCAACCTGACTGGCATAGTGTTGTGCCATGGTCTTCACTGCTGTACTGGGAGAAGGGAACATCCTACATCTACACCATCCTGTCCAGGAGGAGCTCCAGGTCCCTGCCTGCAATGCAGGGTGTTGATTTCCTGCTGTCTGCCATGTCCAGGGCAAATGTCAAGAACCGTGCAGGTCAGCTCCAGACTGACAGTGCTTATCTGGGTGCACAAGTCAGGGGGAACAAGTGGCTTTTAAAGGAGTAGGTCAGAAATCACATGACACCAGATTATAGTCTAACAGGTTTATTTGAAAACACAAGCTTTCAGAGTCTTATTCCTTCTTCAGCTATTAGTTTAAGGAGTTCACAGTTAGCTTGGTTGGCTGGATGTTGAGTTTACACTACAGACTAACACCAGCAGTGTGGGTTCAATTCCCACACCACGTGAGGTTACCATGAAGGCCACTCCTAAACCTTCCCTTGGGACTATGGTGACTTTACCCTTTACATCCCTAGCAGCTGGTGTTTGGTTTGTTCTCTGTGTAGTCTTGGCACATGCTTAATTAATAGGTCTTGATCCTTATAAATCTTATTTTTTTTCCTGACTTTCCTGCCTATGCTAAATTCTTTAGCTCAGTTTCTTTATTATCAGGGTAACAACACCCACATTCTCCTTTTGCATTTTGCCTATCTCTTTAAGTTTCAACTATCTTGGATATTTAATGTCCAACTTTGGCCACTCAGCAATCAGATCTCCAGAATGGCTTTTAAATCAATCCCACTTATTTCCAGCTGTGATATTAATACACATACTTTGTTGTGAATGGTTCAATCACTCAGATACAGTGCCTTTGGCTTCTTTCCAAATTTCCCTGATGTCTTATTAGTTTCTTCTGCCCTATCAAATACGTTAAGATTTCTGTTCTTTCTGACCCAAACTGCTTGTTTTTACCCAAATTTCTACTCTGCTCTACAGCCTTCACAGTTACAAATTTTGAAATGATACTCCCTTCCCTGAATCTTCCCACCACTACCCTGCTTCTGTTGTTCAAAGTCCTAACTGCCATTGTAGATACTTCATGCATCAGGACATCGGACCCTCAGCCAGTCCTAATGGAACAGCTTCCTCTTTCTGCAGTAGTTGCAAGAGATGCATGAGTGACACCACTACCTTCCACACCTACCCTTTTTCAACCACATATTTAACCTTCTGATCTACTTCTCCCTGTGACAATTTGGTTGTGGTTCAGAGAAACATCCAGGTTATGACCTGTGAGGTTCTTGCACTTAAAAATCAACTCAAACCTTCAAACACTCTCATTAGAACCTCATTCCTAATTCTACCTATGTCACTGGTTCCTATATGGATCGCAACAACTGGATCCTACCTCAAGATTTTCTTCAGCCATGATCAGATGTCCTAAAGCCTCCCTAAACATTTACCTTGTCCAGGCACTGGGCAGGCAGCACAGACTTTGGAATTCCATGTAATTGCTGAACAATCATGTCTAGCCCTCTTACTACAATGCCTTCTGCTAGTTCTTCCATTTGAATAGCCTCCTGGAACCTATTACCATGGTCAGTTAGTTCATCCATAGTGCAAACATTGCCCTTATCCATTCAAAAGCAAGAATCTGCCCCATGGATAAGAATAAGGCATTGCATCTGGAGCTTCCTTAGCTGTCTGAGTGGCAGTCACACTGTCCTATGCCCAGCCATTTACCAGAAGTATTTTTTCCTTAACAGCTTTCAACCAAATCCATAGGGAGTTCGCCCTTGGCATTGAAGACCATAGACCATACCCATAGCAGTAACAATCATGTGCTTAGTATGTTCGGTGTAGATGACAGACTCTTATGTAATATTTCTTTAAAAATCTTCAGGACACTACAGGTCACCTTAAATGAATCCGGAGATATGCTTAATGCTCCCACAGCAAGCTGGGCAATGATTAACCGGCTTCGTAATATTCCGAATATTACCTCAAAGGATCTTGGTGCATCTTGGCCCCACCTTCACCAAGATCTTTACCACCTTTCCTCTACTGAATATTGCCACCCAGAAAAACTGGTCTCCCAGCTGATACATCACAATATCTGCAACTCAGCCTCTAGCTCAACAACTCTGAGCTGAAGTTCTTCGAGCTGCAGCCAATAACTGCATTGTATTGCAGATGTGGTTTATATATTTGAGACACTGGAATTGATTCTCCCTACTACAGTGAAAGGAATCAAAATGTAACAAGGGACATGACAACTCCTTTCCCACTTTTGTCGAGCAAACGGCAGCTTTAGTTTACCCTGAACTGATAGGTTTCAAGGTAAATACAGAGATCAGTCTATGCTTTTGGACTTGATACCTAATGTGCTATTTTAACCTCAGATATGAATAAAGTAGCACATGTGGCTTTCCCACCATGCAAACCTTAGATATGAACAGGATTCTGTGTCAGCAGAATCCCAGTGAAGAAAGTCTGAAAAAAACTTTCTTAGTGGCAGGTTCCTCCAAGTCCCACGTGGAAATGTCAGGCCTCCCTGTGACCTGGGATTACCTTCCTGTAGTGACAAGGAATTTTCGCCCTAAACATTTACCTTGTCCAAGAAACCATTCAGCTGCAACCCGGTGTGCTGTTCTGCCATCCAAATTTAATGACCAGGCAGCTGCCTTTCTAAGCTGAAGACATGAACACATTTGAGCTAAGAATGCCAAACACGAGCTCCCAGCAACAAGGTATTACACCTTCACTTTCCATTGAAGAACTCAGCAATGCTGAATTGGTGCAGGATAAATGAACCGTGACCACTCCCATGGAAGAAAGCATTTATATATGCAGTACAAAGCTGGCTCTTACAATGTATTGTGATTGTTAAAGGAAAAAAATATCTTAAAGATATGCGCCTAAATGTCACAGCATTGTGGTCACTTGTGTACAACTGACTATTCCCTCATCATTGTGGCACTTTGTTGGAGATAACCTGTTAGGTTTAGTATGATAGATTTGATATGACTGTGGTCACAAAGTGTCTTTGTCATGTGTATACTGACTCAGTGAATCAACCAGAAATTACTCCAAATGATACAGCCACTCCCTTGTTACATCAGACTTAACTTTTCCAATATGACTTCTAGACTCATGCTTGAAATGGGCAGGCGGTCTGACTGGTTGGACTGGCTGGGTTTGAGTTTAGAAGAGTAAGAGGCAATTTGATTGAAGCATCTAAAATCCTGACAATTCTTGACAGGTTGAATGTAGGGATAAGGTTTTCTCTTATGTGAGATTCTAGAGCTAGATGTCACTCTTTATCAATAAGGGGACACCTGTTTAAAACAGATACGTTTTTCTCTCAGAGAATCGTGAGATTTGAAACTCTCTTCCTAAAAAGGCAGTGGAAGCAGAATTGTTGAATATTTTTAAGACCGAGGTGGATAGATTCTTGTTAGACCAGGAGATGAAAGATTATCGGACAGGAATGTGAATTTGGGGTTACATGGTCTCTGCCTGTTCCTTATTTATGTGTTCACATGTCATTTTCTATACATGGTCAACTTTAGGCAATCCAAAACTCTGTTGTCTGATAGGTAGGATGAGTGTGAAATTTGGCACAGTAGCAGTGGTGCCCTGTCTGCTACCTATCCACTCCTGCCTGCTCCCATTACAATTTTACCAGTGGACAGGGAGGTGCTAATGACCAGCTAGCCCGACCAGCTAGCCCACAACCCATAACTAACCAATTGATGGCCACTTAACTGTTCTTTCTGCCAACACATGCTATGAGTCCAAATTGGTGGTCAGTCAAGGGGAGAATGAGAGGCTGGGGTGGAATGCCTTACAGATACCTTATGCCCATTGGTGGCTCTCCAAGGTGATGCTGCCATCTGAACTTCCTCTCCCTCTCCCTGCTGTAAGGCAACTGGGCACTCAGCGTCTCACTGGCCATGCAGGCTGACCACAGTAAAAGCCCAGACTTACCTTTATGGTTTCACTGGCATCTCCTTTTCAGCACTGACTGCAATCCTAGAAATGGGTATCGTTGCCTGTGGAGCTTCCAGCTCTCTGTTGGCTGGCAGATGTCTGAGGCAGGAATTTCTCTTACAACGATGTGCCAGGTCTGCCTTGAGCCAGCTATGGCTGTGGGGTTAGCTGGCCAAGTGATGGCAGACTTGGCAATAACTCCTATACTGGTGATTGTGAGCCATGGCCCTAACAAAACATTCAGTTCTGAAGAAAGTTCACTCGGACCCAAAACGTTAACTCTGATTTCTCCACAGATGCTGCCTGACCTTCCAAGTTTTTCTAAGCAGTTTCTGTTTTTGTTTCTGATTTCCAGCATCTGCAGTCCTTTCAGTTTTTTTGTATAACATTCATCCCATTTGCTTCATGTTCAACAATGCCTTGACTTTAAAATGCTTGTCTGTGTTCTCAAATCTATTCCTGTCCTCACCCCTCCTTATCCCTGCAATCTCCTCCACCCTTGCAGCCATTTCCACTCACATGATTCTGGACTCTTGAGTAACCCCAAGATTTTGTTAGTGGCTGCATCTGGAATTTCTAGGCTCTGGAATTCACTCCTTGAAACTCTCTGGGTCTCTGTCATGACACATTTTCTTTAAGAACGTGTACCTCAACAAATTGTTTATCCTCTGACCTAACATGGCTCAGTGTCTACATTTGCTTTATAATGCTTCTATGAAAAATCTAGGTACATTTTAATACATTAAAGGTACTACAGCAATAGAAGTTGTTGTTGCAGGAGATAGCAGGTGAATTGTTTTCTCCTATTTCCATGACTACCAGAGGGATAATTGTTCTTGATGTTTGTCCATAAGAAAACTCCTTTCTCATCATACACATGTTTTGGAAAATTGTTATGTAACTGGTTAGCAATCCCATATGACAAAAATGAAGAATGAAGCTTAGAAGGAATTTCTTTGACATTCTCTTTGGGGGTTGTTTATCCATTTCATTTGGGAAGTCCTACTGTAGCTTTGCTGCGATTTTGTATTCTGGATGTTGCGAGCCCTTGCTTGCTGGACATGAATAAACAAATGTGGGCTCGGAAAATGGGTCAGGGTCATGCTGGTGTTGGAATTGCAGGTGGAAACCCTGCCACAGTAAGACATCACCGCGATGTCTAGGCCCGGAACGTCAGCCTTCCTGCTCCTCTGATGCTGCTTGGCCTGCTGTGTTCATCCAGCTCTACACCTTGTTATCTCAGATTTCCAGCATCTGCAGTTCCTACTATCTCTCAAACAGTTTCTCCCCTGTTTGCCTGAAAACAGTAATTAATGCTGCAACATGGTGTGATGGACACTGGAATCCTGCTGTATGTCATCCAAGTCAATATTGTCAAGGTGCTCATACAACAGCCACTGTATAAATTAATAATAAAGTATGTGATACAATTTGTTGTAATGCTGCTACAAAAATATAAATTACACCAGTTTCTCTATCCTTGTGAGCTACTATTCCATTATCAACCTCTCTTTCTATCTTGATTGAGTTTCCACCTTCCAAATCCATGACCATGTTTCCAGAAACTTCCTGCTTCTATTCCCTTCAGTCAGGATTCTACCTATTCTACAGCATGATAATCCAATCCATGACGACCACCTCAGATCATCATTGTGACTAACTGAAACATTTTCTGTTAAAACATTTAACTGAAACACACTTTCTTCATTCAATATTTTATTTCCATTGCACATTGTTCATGGAAATAACTCTTTTTTTGGTTTGACTTCATTGATCTGACTGCAGCCAGAGCATTTCCGATATTGGATTTGTATGTACTGCCCCCACAATCTCATCTGAATTTTCAAGGATTCTCTGATAGGCAGCTCTACTTCTTCATCACCTCACTCAACTCCTTCATTGCCTTTGCCAAAGTTACATCATTGAAGGACCTGGATTAAATACCAGTACCTGATTTATAGTTTCTTTAAAAGACCTTAAAATATACAACCTTATACTGTCATTTGCCTGTAACACTATCACAATTGGAGGACTCTATTTACTCTAATTACGATAATTTCTCCATCTCCAGTTTTTACAGCTCTTGCTCTAATTTCTCCCTTAGAGCGTAGAGTACTGGTTGAGGTCTCTTGTAAACATGATCTGATATTTCTCTATGCTCTTGTGATATCTTTGTAGGATAAGAACAAGACACATTACAGAACATAGGAAGTCAAACCCTAACTAAAAACAATCTTATAACCGTGAATTATTTTTCTAGTTTCACTGAACACTAGGAGTATTTGGTGATCATGTCATCTCATGTTGTGAGTTTTGATTCTATGTGAAACAGGTTGTTCGACTTTAACTTCAATATTTGTAACCTGTTCCTTTCAAGCATGGTAGGATTTTCACCCTCAGCACATTTCTGCTCTTTGGTCTTTGTACATGATTGGAAACATCATCCATCCTATTCTGGGCACTTTCTCTCCCCCATCATTTCTTAATTCTATGTGATTGCCCCAACTGATATTGACAGGATAGTAATTTAGGTATTACTCAGACTGAAGCTTCTGCATCAATATTCATGTTTTCTAGGATTCCATCCAATGTTTATGACTGTAATGCCTAGTGGATTTCCATTGAACGACCTGGTGCTTCTGATTGTACAGCACTCAACTCACCCCCTTATCAACCTGCTCCTGTGTAACAACCATGACTGCTGTTCCCTTACACCAGCATTTTGCCCATTTAGCTTCTTCTGATGTGCCTTGGTGAGATGACCCTTCATCTAGCAGCTTGAGCCCTCTGCATATGCATTTGGACAATTCCATGCCCAATGTTGACCTAAACAATGGTAACTGTCATTTGTGTATATATGGCTGTATAGGGTGGGACTTTTATCCCTGGAGTGTTGGAGGCTGAGGGGTAACCTTATAGGGGTTTATAAAATCATGATGGGCAGAGATAAGGTGAACACCCAAAGTCTTTTATCCAGGCTACGGGAGTCCAAAATTAGAGGACATAGGTTAAAGGTGAGAGGTTTAAAAGGGCTACAAGGGGCAACCTTTTCACACAGAGGGTGGTGCATATATGTAACAACCTGCTGGAGGAAGTGGTAGAGGCGGGTACAATTACAACATTTAAAAGATATTTGTGCAGGTATTTGGATAGGAAAGGTTTAGAGGGATATGGGCTAAACACAGACAAATGGGACTACTTCAGTTTAGGAAACCTGGTCAGCATGGACTTGTTGGGCTGAAGGGTCTGTTTACATGCTGTATGACACTATGCCTCTATGTCAGAATAAACAAATTTTAGTTAGGGTTTGACTTCCTATGTTCTGTAACGTATCTTGTGTTGATTCGACAAAGATATCACAGAAGTTTAAACAGAAGTACAGCTTCTTTGTCCTGGTTCAGTTGGTAGTACTGTACCCTCTGAATCTCTAGGTTTTAGTCCTGCTCTTCAGCTTGACTACAAAAATCAAAGGTGACAGTACTGATGGAGTGCTGCACTCTCTGAGCTGCTGCCTTTCAGGTCTAACTTTAAACTGAGGCCTACCAGTCTGTTTGAGTGGATAGAAAAGGTTCCAAGGCTGTGGTTTTCTACTCAATATTTATTGCTCAATCAATATGACAAAAGCAGTTATTTGATTATTATCATATTGTTGTATGTGGGGGATTACCGGGCATATACGAACAGCTGTATTTCCTACATTCCAACAGTGACCACACTACATTGGTGGTGAAACATGTGACATTTTTTAAACAGAAGTATTTCTTCATCATAAAGGTTAGTTAAACCAGAACTCTTCCACTAGAAGCATATCCTATTTTCATTGACTTACCGTGGTTTTTGCTCCTCCAATATTTCAGGTTTAATTACTTGTGGTTACATTGCACCATGACCTCAATCCACTCTATCTTTGCAGTTTTCATCAGCTCTAGCAGGTGGCACAGTGGGTTAGAGGTCAGCATTGCTGCCTCACAGTTCCTGGGTTTGATTCCACCCTCGGGCGACTGTCTGTGTGGAGTTTGCACATTGTCCCTGTGTCTGTGTGGGTTTCATTCTGGTTTTCTCCCACAGTTCAACGATGTGCAGGTTAGGTAGATTGGCCATACTAAATTGCCCATAGTGTCCAGGGATATGCAGGCTAGGTGGATTAGCCATGGGAAATGCAGGGATAGGGAAGGGGGTGGATCTGGGTGGGATGCTCTTCAGAAGGTCAGTATCAACTTGATGGGGCCAATGGCCTGCTTCCACACTGTAGGGATTCTAAGATTCTACAGTCCTCACTGAACTCTCCATTTATGACAGCTACATGTTGTGCATCCAACCTTCCTTCTATTCTTCACCTTATGTCACAGACAGAATGTGCTTTTTTTTTCCCAGTTCATGTCCATGTATGGAAAGCGGTGTATCTTTTCCTATTTCTTTGAGTATGTATTCCAAGTAATAGACTAGCAGCAAGTTTTTGCTGGTTTAATAATAAATAAATTTATTTACTCTTACACGCCGTGAATTAAATGCAATGGCTCAAACTTGTTCTCACATATGCATTCATACATTTCATATTAGATACAGACTCACTTTAAGAGACTCCAGCTATCTTAGTCTCCAATTTACAATCTCTGGTTTCCCACAGGGCAGGCCTACAGTACTTTTTTGGATTGTTTTGATGATTTAAAGTTGGGAAAAGGATTATATAAAGTGACGAGAAGTTGAACATTCAGGAGGTTAGTTCTCATGCCAACTTTAAGTTAGAATACGTTGCATGGTCTGATTGCCTGATGCCATAGTACAATGGGAAATAGATTGTGGCCATTCATGTCTGTCTGCCATAAATTGTGCTTCTATTTACCCTTTGTTTCAGGTAGTTTGTAAATCACATTGTCTTTTTCTGCTAGCCCCAGCTCCAACAAAGAGATGTGTAAATTCATCAGATGGCTGTGAAGGTCCATATTTACTGTAATATTTGTTTCAGACTTGGTAGTGTCTGTAGCTCAAATTCCAAAGGTCACATGATTTGAAGCAGCTATGTTAGCAGCTTGTTTATAACCCGTTTTAAAATATGAAATTTGTTTGAAGTTTAGAATAGGACATGAAAATACAAGGGCCCTGTGTGGTAAGTTGGGATTCTGTTGCGTGAGGATAGGATCTGTCAGGGTTGCGGTGGTGTGAGGGGGAGTTCAGATCAGAGGCCCCAGCACCATCTCAGTGAAAATGTGAGGTTGTTTTGGCTCTGTAAAAGTTTAGGCCTAAATCTAAGCAATGACAAGGCTCATGAGGCCGATTTCTATCCTTTCCTTATTTAAAGTCCATACATTTCATCTTCCATGTTGGCTCACTGGCTAGCAATAATAAAACATAGAATCAGAAGGCTGGATATTGCATTCCCCTATCAATGATGTTAAAGGTTGAAAAAGAAATAAAATCCAGTGGGGGCCAATCTCAGACGTGCCTGAAATTTAATTGGGTGACTGGAAGGTGATGGGCAGTTCACCCACACTTAGACTGATTGAGGTCCTTAAATAACCAATTAAAGGCCACTAAGGGGCCTCATCCCACCCCCATCAGTGTTTTACCTGCTGCCAGGCTGGTGGGGGACAGATTATGAAGGACAGCTTTAGCTGTATTAGCTGGTATAGGGCAAGGTGACAAACACCTTTCGAGGTCCTCTAGACACATCAGAGGCACTACTCCAAAACGGGTGAATCCTTCTTAAAGTCTTCCCTTGCCCTCTCGAACACAGTCTCCCAGCCTCCCTCACCCGTCCTAACTGAAGCCCCAAAACCTGAACTTGCCTGGGCTCATTGGTTTGATGGGAATCCTGTGGTCCCAACAGTGGTCACCGTTCACATCTATCTCTGGTGTTAAACAGTGTAGCCAGCTCTCCAAGGCTGGACTACCTTCTGAAAAGTGACTTCACCCGACGAAGCAGCAACACTGTGAAAGCTTGTGATTTCAAATAAACCTATTGGACTATAAACCTGGTGTCATGTGACTTCTGACTTTGTCCACCCCAGTCCAATACCGGCACCTCCACATTATAGAAACTTGAAGCACAGAAGGAGACTATTTGGCCCATCATATCTGTGCTGCTTGAAAAACAGCTAGACAGCCTCAACAACTTTCCAGCTCTTGGTCCATAGCTTTTCAATGTAAGGCACCTCAAGTGTTCATCTAAGCACATTTATGATGATGTTTTCTGCCTCAAATGCCCTTTCAGACAATCCATGCCAGGTATCTACCACCCTCTGGATGAAAACAATTCTCAACTCTCTTCTAAACTCTTACCAATTGCTTTAAATCTGTGCTCTAGGTTACCGCACTTGCTGCTAGATCCTTCTCCATCTAGGCTCCTCATATTTTATACACATCATTAAAAAATTCCCCTCAGACTCTGCTGCTTCAAAGAAGTTAAGCCCAGCCTGTACAATCCTTCCTCAGGGTGAAAATTCTCTAGTCCTGCCTGATTTACTAGGCCAGGAATCTCACCTCTCTAGCATGGGATAACCATTCTGGTCTTTTCTGGCCCCTCTGTCTCAAAATCATATCATAGTGAACAATTAACAACTGACTTCTCATGGAATTCCGACTTCTACCATTATCAAATCTCCCACTGGGCTAACTATAGCCATTACATTACTTAGTCAAGACTGCAGCCATCTTTATTCAGGCAATAATTTATTCAGGCAATCTAATAAGCTAATAGCTTTTCTATATTCCCAAACACTATAATTGAACTTGTACTTTAATAAAAGAGCTTTTGATAGATCTGTCAGCACATCAATCTGCCTAGATTGATGTGTTGTAAACATATAGTTTTGTCCAAATTGGCTTATTAGTGTATCAATTTTATTTGGCCAACACACTATTTACTTAATGCATGCATAGTGACCCACAGTGTTCGGCTTTATAATGCATTATCATTTTGATTTACAAATTTTAACAGTTATTTTACAATTAAAGCTCACTGTATTCTCTTTGTGAAAAAAAACTTGCATTTTTATCATGCTTATCACAAAATCACAATAACTCAAAGTGCTCTAAATCCAGTGAAGTATTTTTAAAGCATGCTCACTGCTGCAATGTCTCACAATTCTCATAATTATGTGATAGCTAAAACATGATAAAACATCTCCAGGCACTTGTCACTGAAGTATTATAAAACAGTGCCACGGCAAGTGATATTACTTGAGATGATCAACAGCTTCATCAGAGGTAGGTTTTAAAGAGTTTCTTAGAGGAGAAAAGTGATGCAGAGAGACGTACAGGTACAGAAACACTCCAGAGCTTAGGGCCTAGGTAATAGGAAGTATAGCCACAAAGGTGGAACAGTTAAAATTGTGGCTGCTCAAAAGACCAGAATTAGATGTAGCCACTTATTTCTGAGGGCTGTGGAGTCGAAGGTTGTCACAGAGATAGGGAGGTGAGAGTCTGTGGAGAGGTTTGAAACAACTTAAAATCAAAATGTTGCTTGACAAGGTGTAGAAGCAGTTCAGTGAGAAACGGAATTATGTGAACAGGAGTTGGTGCAAGCTAATATACTGACATGTAGACAAATATGATCCGTGAATAAGTTTGTCAAAAGAAAAGTTAAGAATATTCACACACCCATTCTTCTATCTATTTCTTCTATTGCAGTTTATTACAATGACTTCAACATAAGAAGTGGAATCTTATAGGGGTCTGAGCCATGTGGGCCAAGGCTTTGCATTTCCTTGCCTTGTCTTTTTGTGCCTTGCCCCCTCAGCCAGAGCTCAAAGCTCATACTAATTCGGTCTTGCCTTGCTGTTTGGTATGTCCATGAAGGAAGGAAGCTTGTCATGATTGGCATCAGGCCTCAGTCAATTCAATAAGAATAACCTTTGCTCAGAAGGTCCTAGATATGTCAAGGGCAGACTCCGATACTGGCTATGGCTTGGCCATGGTCAGTCAGCCATTTAGGGTTGTCAGAATACAGATCCTCTCCATATATGGGGTGGTGTTGTGAATGTTGGGCAGCACACCACCTCTCTAAGTATTTCTTCCCTGTCGGGGGCTGTTTTACTCCTGGAATGAGAGAGAGGCACTATTAATGGAATTGTTGGTGTTGATGGGGAGGTGTCCCACGTGAGTGAGTTGGCAGTCCAGAGGACATGTTGGCTTATGATGCCAAAGGTTTGGTATGTGTGACAGTGATTGGGGAAAGATATTGCAGACAATAATGAGAGTGGTGGAGGATTGGCATTGGTGGGAGTTGGGTACAGGAGCAGAGACAGAGTGAGTGTGCAGTATTCGAGAGAAGATAGTGGCAGAGTGGAGAAGGTCATTGGTCTTCTTCCTAGTATGTGAACATTTCTCCAGATGGTTGAAACTGTGTGATCTTGGGTGGCAAACTCAGGCTGATATGGTTTGTTGTCAAGCCCTTCATTGCTGGTCCTGAGAGGAGAGTAAGTTCCACTTCTGCACCACCCCATCCAACAGGAGTTCCATGGCCCTGTCCACAAAGTGCAGCACCAATTTGCCCCTGTCTGTCATGTCTAGGACAAACGTCAGGAACCAAATAGAGCAGCTCCAGACTGATGGTGATTATCTGGATGCACAAAAGGCTTTTAAAGGTGACACAAGTACAAGGGACACTAGTGAATTCCAGTATATCTGCCAAATGATGAGTTATCCTGGGAATGTGTGTGATAAGTTGGGGTTGGAATTGGATGTGATGGATACCATAGGCACAGGATGGTGGTAGTTAATGAGGCAAGTTTGTTAAGATCACCAGTGGCCTTGCGGTGCAAGTCCCTTTGAAAATCTGAACATTGCTCAGATTTAGCCAAAAATAAACATAAGATTCAGCTCATGGTTATTATCTGTGAAACAAACACTGATTACAATGATTTTTTGCACTTACAGCATGATATTTATTTAAATGTTTAAAAGAAATCACTAGCAGCACCCACTAGAATTTTTGACACATCACCATAAAGTCAGACTCTTTGGGTAGAATTTCATCTGCTAAAGGGAGGCCAGTTCGGGTGCAGGCAGAGGGTTAAATCTCTCTAGATGCCTGCAGGTGGTAAAACAGACAGGATGGCACTCAAAACCACTGGATTGCATTCTCAGGCAAGCAACAAACCTCTGTAGGAATGTCAAATCAGTCACCCAAATCTGCAGAAACCAATTAATTGTGGGTTTCAATCAGGATTCTGGCTTCAACAGTCAGCACAGGGGTTTCCTCAACTGTATGGAACTTGTCAGCACCAACCAGGTGAGAACACAGTACAGGCTCATTCTTCAATGGAACTGCCTGGAACTGGAAGGTGTGTGATTACAACATTTGTTCCGAGAGCCTGGTTTCACTGCATCATGGGTGACATCCAACTTTTTGTAACTCACTAAATTTTCTTTGGACATGATTCATCTTGATTTGATCTTCCTTGCTGTCAGTGGTCTCCATTGCATGGGAGCAGTTTTTGCAGCTTGGACTTCTAATGATGAACAAGCAGAACAATACTGACTAAACTCACAACACCATGAGCAGCAGAACCAACAACAGCAGTAGCACCAAGTGCCTTGTCTTCAGCTTCATAACACTCCCCAGGACTTGAGGGGATGGCTACAGAACTCCAGTTTGAAGATGCCAATATCCTTACTATGAACAAGGGAGAGAGGCAAATTGAATTACCTTTATATTTCTCCACTCTGGTCCATAAACGGAGGTTTAGTTTTTAGTTTTCCATTTGTATTTTTTTGCCTTTCAAAATAGGCTCTGCTGTATTCCCCAAAACCTGTTAGTGACGTCCAATTTTTGAAAGACCCACAACAAATCTTCTTTGAATTGAATTGAAACCCAGGGTTGACCGTTGAGGCATGTACATATGCACAAATATACAAAGAAGGAAGGAAATACCAAAAAGAAAGAGGTTACCATTAGGGATATTTTAAACTCAAAATTTTGAACTTGAATGCATCTGATCGGCAGTCCCCAAGAGAAAACTGATGGCCTTTACAGGAAAATTGGCTACCCTCTGTGCAAGAGGTTGTCGACTGTGGTGCTTGGAGCTCCCTGACGTCATCCAGGCACCTTCCTGTTCCCACTTCCTACAGACAAAGGGGGTGGCCATGGGTACCCGCAAAGGCCATGGGTACTACGTGGAACAATCCCTCTTCCGAAGCTACACTGGCCCTATCCCGCACCTCTCCCTCCGTTATATTGATGACTGTATCCGTGCCACCTCGTGCTCCCACGATGAGCTTGAACAGTTCATCCACTTCACAAACACCTTCCACTCCAACCTTAAGTTCACCTGGACCATCTCTAACACCTCCTTCCTGGACCTCTCTGCCTCCATCTCTGGCAACCACCTGGAAACCAATATCCATTTCAAGCCTACTGACTCCCACAGCTACCTAGAATACACATCCTCTCACCCAACTTCCTGCAAAAATGCCATCCCTACTCCCAATTCCTTTGCCTCTGCTGCATCTGCTCCTGAGATGAGGCATTCCACTCCCGGACATCCCAGATGTCCTCGTTTTTCAAGGACCACAACTTCCCCTCCACAGTGGTCGAAAACGCCCTCGACCGCATCTCTCGCATTTTCCGCATCTCATCCCTCACACCCTCCCCACAATAACAACAAAAACAGAATCCCCTTCATCCACCCCATCAACTTCCAGATTCAACGCATCATCCTTCGACACTTCCGCCATCTGCAATCTGACCCCACTACCAAAGGCATTTTTCCCTCCTCACCCTTATCTGCCTTCCAAAGGGACCACTCTCTCCATGACTCCCTCGTCTGCTCCACACTCCCCACCAGCCCCACCACCCCCGGCACTTTTCCCTGCAACCGCAGGAAGTGCTACACCTGCCCCTACACCTCCCCTCTCACCCCCGTTCCAGGCCCCAAGAAAGCCTTCCACATTAAACAGATGTTCACCTGCACATCTGCTAATGTGGTATACTGTGTCCGCTGTTCCCAATGTGGCCCCCTCTACATCAGGGAAACCAAGTGGAGGCTTGGAGACCGCTTTGTGGAACACCTACGCTTAGTTTGCAACAAATGACTGCACCGCCCATTCGCGAACCACTTCAACTCCCCCTCCCACTCCTTGGACAACATGTCCATCCTGGGCCTCCTCCAGTGCCACAACGACACCACCCGAAGGTTGCAGGAACAGCACCTCATATTTCGCTTGGGAACCCTGCAGCCCAATGGTATCAATGTGGACTTCACAAGCTTCAAAATCTCCCCGCCCCCGACCGCATTCCAAAACCAGCCCAGCTCGTCCCCGCCTCCCTAATCTGTCCGACCTTTCTTCCACCTATCCACTCCTCCCACCTCAACCCCCACCCCCATCTCCTACCTACCAGCCTCATCCCACCTCCTTGACCTGATCGTCTTCCCTTGACTGACCAACCCACACCCTAACTCCCCACCTACACTCACCTTTACTGGCTCCATTCCCGCCTCCTTGACCTATCTGTCTCCTCTCCACCTATCTGCTCCTTTATCCATTTTCCATCCACCTCCCCCTCTCTCCCTATTTATTTCAGAATCCCCTTCCCCTCCCACATTTCTGAAGAAGGGTGCAGACCCGAAACGTCAGCTTTCCTGCTCCTCTGATGCTGCTTGGCCTGCTGTGTTCATCCAGCTCCACACCTTGTTATCTCAGTGTCCTGAGCATTCCATCAGTGTCCAGCTTGTTAATGTCCACAGCCAACAATTCCTGCTGGAAGCTGCCATGTGTCTTACATTTTGCACAATCCCAAATGTTTGGTCTCCTATGTCATCTCTACGGCTGGCTCATGGTGACAGCGGGTACCCAAAGAGCATGGCTCATGGCCCCACTGTGAAACCCTCAGACTCTTACTGGACAGAGTGACAATGCAGCTCACTCATCCACCAGGGGCCTTATTGAACAGACATTGCACTTTGATACCCTGGACCATGCCTGTACTTGCCAGACAAGGTCTCCAAGAATTATTTACTGCTTTCTGAACAACCAAGCTCAATGACAAGGTGAGAAAGTAGAATGGGAGAAGTGGGATCAGCCACGTTGTCTTCTCAGATGAGGAAGAATGAGTTTGATGGAGTTGCTAAGGGAGTGAACACTGATACTGAAGGATCAAGGGCAGCAGTGAGATAAAATAACATCTGAAAGTTCTACAGAAACTCAATTCATCTGTTAGCATCTATGGAGAAACAAACAAGAGTTAATTGTGGGTCTGATATGAAGCATTAAACTGGACTCAAATATTTCCCTCTCTCCATAGATGCTGCCAGTTCTGCGGAGTTTCTGCAGCACTTTCGGTTTCTATTTTGGATTTGTTGCTGCTGTTGCATAAACATTTGTGAAGACTCTTAAGACATAGCCAGCCATGTTCCTTGAGTCTTGGTACCCACAAAGGGAATGTCTGTTTTATTACAGTGAAACTTGACGTTGCTCTGCTTGTCAGAAGTTGCACATTCCTTTGTTCCCTACACAGCGAAAAATTCCTGGCCGGTTTGATGGCCAGAGCATCAGGATGTAGTTCCATGCATTTATATGGGGGCTGCACTTGTATCACACAAACCTTTGTTTGCAAGGAACAGTCACCTACTACAGAGATGATGAGAGCCTACAGCATGCTGACTGACTTATGCAACACAACCCTGGAGCTTACACTCCCACTTTCCAGATGGTAACCTCCTCCTAGATGAAGTGCATGTGAGTGTCAATGTTCTTTGCAATGCTGAATCTGATTTGCATATGAGGTGATCATCAACTCTCAAGTATTCTAGAAAGGAAAGCAAAACCACTAGAAATATAAACAGATTGCACAAGACCACAAAAAGATTGACATCCCTGCACTCAAAGTGACTTCAGTATATTTCATTCTTCTCTTCCACCACGACTGTGGCTGCTATTCCAGCAGCTGCGGCTGAACTGGCAGAAACCTACTGACTGCTTTGCCATCTTGGCACAGAAACACTGGTGGTTGTCCCCGGTTGTCCTGGGTCAAGATGGCTGCAGCTCGCTCAGCATCTCCCGCACAGGACCATAAGTGATTCCCTCTACCTGAGCTGAGAGAGACATTTCGCTCCCTGGCAGAGGGAAGCATGTGCAGCAACGAATCTCTGGATTGTGCTGAGGAGATAATTGCTGGGTGCCCATCTGTCGCTGGAATGGTGCACCTAGAGTAACTTGGCCCATTCTTATCAAGCCAGTGAATGAAAGAATCCATAGCTGGAGCAATGGAGTCAAGGTCCTTGTGCATACTCAGCATATACCGATTCTTTTGCTGGGCCTGGTGCTCCATAGTCAAGGCGGCCACTGCCCAAATGCCAAAGTCACTACATTAGGCAGAAAGTGGACAGACTTCTCTGCCTTACACTCCATCTGCACAAGATTTCTGGCACCGCTGTCAGAAGTTCCCTTGCTTGTCTCTGCATCTCCATCAGCTTAATAATGGCTGAGCTGAAAGACTCATCATCCATCCTGGACTCAGCAGGGGCCTGTTCTCCAGCAGTCCTCGGAGCATCAGACACCTCAGCTGTTTCTTCTACCTCCAGTATGTGTCTGTAACAGTGCTGTACTTAACACAATGTGACCCTGAGACTACTCAAGATCTCCCTATTTATTTCAGAATCCCCTTCCCCTCCCACATTTCTGAAGAAGGGTCCAGACCCGAAACATCAGCTTTCCTGCTCCTCTGATGCTGCTTGGCCTGCTGTGTTCATCCAGCTCTACACCTTGTTATCTCATGCCTACAATCTGTCAATGATCAGAAACATGGAAGGGCATAGCCATCACTGTGGCTGAGTTCAGGAGCCAAAGGTAAAGTTTGCTGCTATGATAGACAGTTCCCCAACTGCTACCAGTCCATAACAACTGTGAGCCACTACGAGCAGATTGAAGCTTTGTCCTGGTCAAGGACATAAAATTGTAAATTGATCCTTTATCCCAGTGATACAGGATACAGGTGGAATGTAAGCTTTCGTGTATGTGTACAATAACATATCACCAAGGCTGGTAGCTTTGTTTTTTTTAATAGCATGTGATTCAAGATTTTTACTGATGTTTTGGAGATTGCCCTACACAAATCCTTCTGCTTATAATTAGGGCCAGTGATTTATTGGATACTGACTAATTTACTGAATAACATGTGATTACAGGATTGTCTTCAGGAATTTTCTTAGAGACAAAAATAAATTCCTGAAGAAGGAATTTTCTGTTGGTTTGAATCTTCTATAATCAATTTATAGATGGGCACAATGTGCAGCAGTTACAATAAGAACAGAAAGTTGAAAAGTTCACAGCCTGAATAATTTGGTTCTCATATATACACAATAGGTGAACACAGGCAGAACATGGATCAGCCTGGCACTTTGCCAGACCCAATCATAGTCTGCAAACTATTCTTCCTAAAACCCCTCTCCAGAAGATATTGCTGCCATGGTCTACTGTAAACAAACTGGAGGAATGCAAATGAGTCATATTGTGTTAATCACCAACCTTTCTATCTGTTGGTTCGAACAGGTGAGCCAAGCTCTCAACTTTCACTGAAAGGTTTTGATGGCATCAAATTTCTATATCACTGAGATGCGATTCATTATTGTTTTGGTCAAAAATTCAGTAATTATCTAGGCTTGAAACTATGATTCAGGTTGGGAATATTTTATAATGGTTTGCAAGGTGTCAATTTTCCTCACGTTGCACAGAGGGTTTCTCTGCATGAGGACCAGCATGATTTCTTGATGTATCGAAAAAAGCTTTCTCATTAACTATCTACCCCAGCATTGTAGTGACACTGTCACCTGACACCATCATAGAATCCTACAGTGTGACAGCAGGCCATTCAGCCTATGAAGTCCACATCAACCTTCTGAAGAACATCCCACCCAGACCCACTCCCCCACCCTCACCCTCACCCTGTAACTCGTATTTCCTATTGCTAATCTACCTACCCTGCACATTATGGGAAATTTACCATAGCCAATCCACTAACCTGCACATCTTTGGGCCGTGGGAGGAAACCAGAGCGCCTGGAAGAAACCCACACTGACCCAAGGAGAATGTGCAAACTCCACACTGTTGCCCGAGGCCGGAATTGAACCTGAGTCCCTGGTGCTGTGAGGCCGCAGTGCTAACCACTAAGCCACCGTGCCTCCCCATTCTAGTCCAATTCTCCCACCTTTCATTTCTGGAAGAACACATCACTCATCAAATATCCTGGAATAGGCAAGTATCACTGGTGTCCATGCCATATTTGAAAGGCTGGTGATCACCTGGACAAGCATTGGCATTCCAATGCTGCCCTGCTTGGTACTCTACTGATTTGGAAGGATATTCAATGAGGGGAAATTGGCATTGTTATTCTCTGACATGGACCTGGAGGTCCTAGCAACAGAACCAAACTGAGGGCTGTCCTGTTTCTGGAGGACCAGCATATGAAGTGATGACACCAGACCCTGACAGTCTAGTCCAAAGTTGCAATCTTGGTCAGTGCCATCTTCACAATCTGGAATAAGTGCCACAGGATGGAGGTTAATGACTTTCTCCACTCCTTCAAGGTAAATGGCACACTCTTCTCTCTGCTACCTCACTGTCACTCTATCTCTACTACTGCACAAATGTCACACCAAGACCCATGCTCTACCACTGTTGTATGCAACATCACCCTAACTCTATTACTAACCCTATATTACCCTTGATTCGCTCCCTGGCAGATAAGGTGGAAGAGTAAGTGGCGAGCTGAAGGGGCTAGGTACCTGCTTGGACTTTCATGTCAGGAATTGTCAACATCTCGCAGTGTTTCCTCACGGTTATTGGTAGAATAGGAAGTTGCATTTTAATGGAGTGAGATTTGTTGTTAATGAGGGTGTGGAGGTGCCAGAGCTGGACTGGAATGGACAAGGTCAGAAGTCACATGACACCAGGTTATTGTCCAACAGGTTTATTTAAAATCACAAGCTTTCAAAGCGCTGCTCCTTCGTCAGGCGAAGTGAAGCACACAGGCACAGAATTTGTTGGCAGAGAGATCAAAAGGTTGTACAACTGGTGTGAGTGGCGTGTCGACAGGCTGAATAACAAATCTCTGCAGGTGATCAAAAGTGTCGTACAGTGTGACTAAAGCTTCACCAGCTGAACAACAAGTGAAGGGTTACCTTAGTGCTCTATAAAATTATGCCCAATGTGACTTATTCCTATTCCTTTAAACTTCATTGATATACTCTCATTGGTTTTTGTTTAATTTCTAAATAGATTTTCATGCGAATTTCAATATTTTACTAAAAATTGCCTTAGCTCCTAAATAGCAACATTAACATTTACCAACCCTCTTCCCTCCCACCAACCCAGCACAAATATTGAAAAATAATTCCTACAGGAATTTGCATCTTACTAAATAACTATAAAGATGGTATGATGATTTACATCCCCTTAACATCTTAATAAGAAATTATTGTTAATGCATACTAATAAGATTGCTGAATTAACTGTCATCAGTTTAGATTTACTTTCATCACTGATCCTAATTTCTAAGTAATGACTATGTTAATATATTTAAATATCATTACAGCTTTTATTCACATTTATAAGCCATAAAGGTATGCTTGACAATTCCTTTTGCTTTGTGTAGCTCTTCCAGATTTTTTCGGATCCTTTTTGACTTGCACAGCATTCACTACTTCACTGCTAAATTACCTCATTTTATCACATTTGGCCTAAGTTGAAACCTGCCTTCAACTAAATTCATTGCTTTGATTTCAAGTCATTTACTTCAAAAATTAAACCAAGCTTGACAAAAAAATACGAAATAACAGTGGATGCTGGAAATTTGAAACAAAAGTAGAAATTGCTGGAAAATTTCAGCAAATCTGGCAGCATCTGTGGAGAAAATCAGAGTTACCATTTTGGGTCCAGTGACCCTTTTTCAGTTCTTAAGATGCTGCCAGATCTGCTGAGAATTTCAGCAATTAAACCAAGTGTGAATTATTTGAAAGGGATAAATCATGGATGATACAGATTTCCAAAGACAGTCCTTCTCTGTTACTTCACAAAATATCACAAACATTTTTACCATTTAGTTTTTATTCAGTTATCTTCTACACGGACACTAAGATAAGTTAGTAGGTGCCTATATTGTAATTTTCCTGCTAACATTCAGCTATTACTGTAATTTATCTATTTTCTCAAGGGAAACCAGCACCAGTAATATGCTGAGGTTTTCAGTGTGGTGCAGAATATATAATGCAGGTTTAAAAAACAGAAAAA
Organism: Rhincodon typus; assembly: GCF_021869965.1. NCBI lineage: Eukaryota > Metazoa > Chordata > Chondrichthyes > Orectolobiformes > Rhincodontidae > Rhincodon > Rhincodon typus. The sequence continues at coordinate 131,631,063 of NC_063332.1, read as the reverse complement.
ATCAGGAATGACTTAAATAACCTTCATCAATGAGTGTAGCTTCGGGCTTGATTGTGTGGTAGAAGAAAAAAGGAAGAATTGTTTCACAAAATTGATTGTAGCACCCACTCCAAGCTGAGATCTTTTCCCCTCTACTGGGACCATTGCAGTGTGAACCCATCCCCCACCTGCCATGTACAAATAAAAGTATTTATATCCCCATTGATCTTACCTGCCCACATACCCATTATGCTCAGAGATCCTTTGTCCTTCTTTGTCATTCCATAGCCTTTAACATGACTGACCATATAATCATCCTCTAATGCTTTTCCTCTGTCTTCCAGCTGGTCTTGCCTGGTTCCAGTCTTATTGCTGTCATCAAAGGCCAGGATTTTCAGGCTTTTGGATGAAGTCTGAGAGCAGGAAAGTTTCATGGACAGAAATGCATTGCCTACCTTGTTCAGAAAGCTCACTGTGTCATTAATGAATCAGGTAGCTGATTGGCTGTCAGCAACCTTTCTACCAAAATGAAGAATATTGAGCTAGGAGGTCCCGCTTACCAGGAGCTGCTGGTTTGTGCTGTGATACAGTCAGGATACCACCATCTCCTTCTAACCCTCATGGAGAAGCAGAGGTGGGAAAATGCTTTTTGAAGGCGTGGTTACTGGGACTCACAGGGAAAGAGGCGAGAGTGTGAGAAGTGAGGGTAGTGGTTGGTTCTCAGAAGCCGCTCCCCCTGCCCTAAGTCACGTCCATTGATCTTGCACAAATGAGCATTTATGAAGGGACTCCTCTCCATCAGTGAGCTTGCCTCCAGTGTCTCACCAGTCAGGTGGGCCACCTGTTTGACTTCCCACCTAGAACAGGAGTAATTGTAGCCCACATGGGAGAAAGTACTCGAGTGGTCAGTGGCGATGATTTAAGGAGCTGAACTGCATCACATCAGGTGGTTGAACATGGGCCTTTGCGTCAGAACACACTTTCTGAGGTCATTGCAAAGAGGCAAGCATCTTAGCTGGGACCAAGTCCCTCTGTCACCTTCCATGCTGCTTCCAGAGAAGGGAAATGTCTGGCCGTTAATTCTTTTTTTCCACCCATTAATGCTGTCTGATGTCATGTGATCAGATTAAGGTTGTATGGAGAGGGATTAATCTGAATTCATATGTGTGAGCAGAAACCTTTTAGTAACTATACACACCAGAAACAGAGTTAGGTAGGGGGGAGCATTCCTAGAAACTTGCTGGACCTGGTCCTAAGATCAAGTCATTAGCAAGCATCACTGAGTCATATCCGATTAATTTGCATAATTAGACTTAATCATTATTCTACATCTCCCTCCACATCTTTAACTGACCCCCTTAAACCAGTATAATTTACCATGAACATTTTGTGTCAACATTTCTCTTAATGCTTTGACCATGAACATTTCTTTCACAGCCAATGAGCCCCCATCCCAAGCCCACATCCTGCTCAAATCTCTTTCTGATGCTGTTCTCTGCTTGTCTTGAAGAATGATAGGGCCAAATCTATTAATGGAAGACAGAAGCTTGAGCAGGCTGAGTGTGTAAGTGGGTGTGACACTGGCACGCAATGCACATCCATCACAACAATCTAAAGGCAGTGCATTATTGAGCAAACCACTGGCACACCTTATTCACTGAAAGCTCTGATCTGGGTCAACCTCATAGTTAAAAGACTTGTGTAAAGGTAGTGACTTAACCAACTGTAAAGGCAGACCTATGTTCCGAAAATAAGCAAAGCTGAGAGTTGATTTCTTTGTGCCCAATCATCAAATAGTATTGTTTCCCCCGACCAACTGCAGCCTGGACTTGGAGATTTCTAGACGTTCTCCCTCTGTGCACTGACTGCCATGGTGATCGATTTCAGAGCACATCCCTGTCCATGGCATTGCCTGACAGTGTTTCGCTGCTTCTGCTTCAGGTCTTCTCCAAGCATTTGCTTTGTGCTGCTGACTTCTTTGAATATTCCCATCAACAACAAGCAGGAAGTTTCACCAAGTATAGACTCCACTAACTCTGCCGTTGTACTGTATTACATTAAGATTGTACCCAGAGAGAGAAAAGATGCCTTTATACTCGCGAACAGGAACTTTTTTAATGAACCGTATGCAGTGTAAGGAGGAGAGAACAAGCCAAGAACCATGCTGACTGAGAAATAGTTGTAGGTTGTCTGGACATTAGCAGGCGTCACTGACAATGGATCCTATTTATTAGCATAATAGGACTTAACCATTCTCAAACTCCTGACCTGCTGGGTCTTTCCAGCAGTTTTTGATTTACCTTTAGATTTCAAGTACGTGTTCAATTTTACTTTTGCAATTTAGTTAATCTGTTGGCTGCATTAATCCATAATCAGCCATCGTTTGTATCTCTTGAGAAGTTGTCTGAATTCTCTAACAGTCAATCTCCTGTAATTGTTGGCACTGATCACTGTCACTGTTAGTCAGATGGTGTCACTGCCATGAGTAACCTTCTCCTAAAGCTATACATCTGCATGTTTCGAGCTGGTAGTAATCATAAGGAAAGTTAATTTCTCTTATGTGTAAAAGTAAAGGGTCCCAGTCCTTGGCAAACTTTTCTTGTTTATTTTAACACTCAATGCAATAAACTCAATCATAGTAAACATTTAGTCATGTTGTTTCCATGACATAAATAACTAGGAAATAAAAAAAGCCCTTCCACTTATGTCGTACTTTCATAACACTTACTTATCCCAGAGGGCTTTGCAGGCAACAACATACTTTAGAAATGTAACTACTGTTGTAATGTAGGACCATTCCTGTTCCCCGTCCAACTCCTACCAGTATTGATTATAGCAGTAGTGGCACTATATATTTTCTTTAACCAGTGTAAATATCTGTCCTTTCAATAGGATGCATATCCTTGGATATTTAGTTCCTCGTCCTGATCTCCATACAGCTACCTCCCTGTGCCGCCTACATTGACTGCCCTCCTTCTCGTACTTGTCCCCTTATCTGCTGCGTCTGAAGTTAGATTCCTGACCCTTTCCATATGCAATGTCCTATTACTTATTGTAGAAATTTTAATAACCTTGGCTCAGTCCTCCACCACTTTAACTTCTTCCATAACTTTCCATGCACTGAATCCACCCTCCCCCATTTAATTTAAAGCCCTATCCAGAACCCTGGTTATCTGACTCACCAGAACTCTGGGCCCAGCATGATTCAAGTGGAGCCCATCCCACTGGAACAGCTCTCTCCTTCCCAGTACTGATGTCAATGTCCCATGAACTTGAACCCATTTCTCCCGCACCAATCATTGAGCCACATATTTACCTCTTTAATCTTGTTGATCCTGTGCCAAATTGCTCAAGGCTCAGGTAGTATGCAGAGATTACTTTCTTTCTGGTTCTGCTTTATAATTTAGCCCCAAGCTGCTTATATTTCCTCAGGAGAACCTCTTTCTTCATTCTACCTATATTGTTGGTATCTATGTGCACCATAACGACCGGATCTTTCATGTCCCTCTCTAAATTCCTCTGCAGCCCAGATAAAATATCCTGAACCTGGGCACCAGGCAGGCAAAGCAGCCTTCAGGACTCTTGATCCTGGCCAGAGCACAGTAGCTATTCCCCTGACTGTACTATCCCCGATTACAACTATATTTTTCTTTTATTCCTTCTCTTGATTGGTTCCCTGTACCTCAAAGCTGTGTTCAGTTTGCTCCTTATAGTCCCCAACCTCACCCTAACAGGGAGCAGGAATCTTGAACCTGTTGGACATGGACACCTCCGGGGTCCCTTAACCTGTATTGCTTGTAGTCACACCCTCCTGTTCCTGACCACTGATTGAATTTGAGATAGTTAATCTAAGGGATGTGCCTGTCTCCCAAAACACAGTGTCCAGGTAACTGTCCCCCTCCCTGATGTGTTGCAGTGTTCAAAGCTCAGACTCCAGCTCATCAACTCTGAGCCAGGCTTCCTCCAGCAACCAACACTTACTACACATGTGGTCACTATGTAATATGTTTGTGGTTCGCTAGAACCATAAATAGAACATGAGGCAGTCGGAGGGTAAATTTGAACAGGGAATACTTTATTGTATGTCCTCTCAGTTCCAAAATCTGTCTTAGACTGCCTTCTCAGCTCCTACCTCTGGGTCACCTGACCCACTCTCTTAAAGGGGCAACACACACCCAACTACATACATCACAACCTTCCCCTTTTATTTCAATACTCCCCTTAACAATATACATTTCCACATGCAACAATAAAAATAAACATGGAAAAAGAAAACAACCCTTCTGTAGTCAACATTGACATGATTAGTCTCTCAGAGGGATGGCGGTTCCTAGAAAACCATCTCCTTTTTCAGGAACCTTTTCTAGTCTCCCGAGTTTCCAGAAGCTTCTGTTGTTCTGCAGATATGTCCCTTTCTGATTCGCTGTTGTTGTCCTGTGATGCTGCTGTTACCTCCTCCCTGGGTTGGTCAACCCTGGCTTGGAGACACATGCTTCAGTCAACACCAATGATCCCAACTGGACCGGCTTGGTATTCTGAGGGACACCCCCCCATTAGTGAGGTGCAGTGACTAGCTGGTCTGTGTGTCTCCACCAGACCAGCTCATCCCTAGTCTATACTATATATGACAACATCCTGCTTGAGCCACCACGATCGCTGGAATCCATTTTCCCCAGGTGTATAATTCTGGCCAACAGAATTCTTTTTGGAATACCCTCGACCATGACCTTCCCACCCTTCTGACCATCTGACCCTCTTGATTTCACTCTGACACCTCTCTGGTCTCTTCCAGCTACAGTAAGTCAAACATGGTTCTCAGCTGGCAGTTGAACATTAAGGACATGGGCAAGAACTGGGTTGCCCCATGTGGCATATTCCTGTACACACTGAGGAACTTGTTGAGTCACCGTCCTAGCAACCCGTCCTCCTGTAAGGCCTTTAAGACCTGCTTCAAGGTTTGTAAGAATCTCTCCACCTGGCCATTTATCGAAGGGTGAGACAGAGCCGATCTTTCACATCTGACTGCATGATTTTCCAGGCACTCCTTGAATTCTTTTGCCATAAACTGATCCATTGTCACTCATGATTTGTTCGGAGTTCCCAAACTTGGAAAATATTTCATCCAGTTGATCTATCATTGCTTTCATCAATATCGACTTCATTATCACCACCTTGGGCCACTTGGAGTGGGCATCCACAACCTCTAGTAACATCTGTCCCTCTACTGGTCCTGCAAAATCGACATGAATCTGCTGCTGTGTGATTGAGGCAATTCGCATGAGGGAAGGGAATGACAATGGCTAAGCTTTCCTTACTAATGCACAGGATTTCCCCACAATCTGGGAATCCATATTCAGCCACAAAAGTAGCTCCTGGCTATTCCCTTCATTGATACCACACTGGTGTGCCCTTGGTGCACTTGTTCCAACATGTTGCTTCTTAACAAAGAAAGAATAACAACTCTTATTCCTTAAACACTCGTCTGATAAAGACAACTCCCACCTCCTGGACAGGGAGGGTGTAATTCTGGGCAGTTTCTATGACAGGTCCTTCCTCTCAGGACTAATTTCAAAACTTGGGTCAAAACCAGGTCATTCCAGGTAGCATTCCCTACCTGATTCACTGACACTGACACCTTGTCTTCCTGGGAAAAGTACATAATTTTCAGGTTCCAGTCAGAAACATCCTTATTTCCCAGTAAAAGTAACATTGACAAAGCATCTACATTGCTGTGCTTCACTGACTGTTGGTATCTGATTTTAGATGAGTAGGCTGACAGAGCCGGTGCCCATCTCTGCAGGGATGTTGCTGCCATTGACGGTATTCCCATATATGGATCAAAAATGGAAGTTAGTGGCCTGTGGTCTGTCAGCAGTGCAAAGTGCCTGCCGTAAAGAAAATGGAGGAACTTCTTAACACTGAACATAGTGCGCAATCCATCCTTTTCCACTTGGACACACTTCTCCTCTGTCTTTGTTAGTGACCTCAATGTGAACACAATGGGCCTTTCCTCTCCATTTGGTAAAAGGTATGACAGTACAGTGCCAATCTTATAAGGTGAGGTGTCACATTTAACTACAGTGCCAACTTCAGGTCAAAATGTGTCAATACTTCTGACCTTTTTTAAAGCTTGCTTCACCTCCCACTAAACCTCCTTACATTCCTGGATCCATTTCCATAGTCGGCCTTTGCCCAGCAAACAAATGCAGGGGTTTTAGCACAGCTTCAGGCATAAACCCACCATATTAATTTACAGTCCTAAGAATGATCTCAGTTGAGCCTTATTCTCATGTCTAGGGGCCTTCATGGGATAGACTCCATCTTCCTGGACACCTTATGTAGTCCCTCACCATCAATTATAACATTAGGGAGATGATGGCCTAGTGGTATTATTGCTGGACTGTTAATCCAGAGACCCAAGTAATGTTTGGGGGACCTCGGTTCGAATTCCACCACGGCAGATGGTGGAATTTGAATTCAATTTAAAAAAAACTGGAATAAAGAATCTAATGATGACCATGAATCCATTGTCGATTGTTGGAAAAACTCATCTGGTTCATTAATGTCCTTTAGAGAAGGAAACTGCCATCCTTACCTGGTCTGGCCTACATGTGACTCCAGACCCACAGCAATGTGGCTGACTCTTAACTGCCCTCTGGGCAATTAGGGATGGGCAATAGATGCTGCATAGCAGCGACGCCCCCCCAAACTGTTAATGAATAAAGGAAAAAAAAAACATGGTCTAAGTACTCTATGTAACCTTTAAAAAACTCGCATTCTCCCTTTTTACTTGTAGGCTGTGCTCCTGCAACCTTTTTAGGGTTTCTTCCAGTTTTTTCCAAATGCTCCTCTTAGAAGGAGTCAGTAATTAAAATATCATCCAGATAACACTGGACACTTGGTGATCCACTTAATATTTCGTCCATGGCCCTCTGCAACATATGGTAGCCATGATGTGGAGGTGCTGGTGTTGGACTGGGGTGGACAGAGTCAGAAGTCATATGACACCAGGTTACAGTCCAACGGGTTTATTTGAAATCACAAGGTTTCAGAGCACTGCTCCTTCATCAGGTGAAGTTCAGACACATTGTTTCATATGTCTTGCTGTTTGGGACAACATTGTATATGAGTCTGGAAAGGAAGGGTAGGGAAGTCATGTTCCCTTCTACCTCCTGACTCAGATTTAATGTAGTGATCTCTAAGAGGCTGAAATCAAAAAGGGTGTTATTTTGGGTTCATTTATTGTCAAGAGTGATTGCTTGAAGAGTTTTAAACAATTGCATTATTGACTGTGCTGTCTGTTTAGCTGAGATAAGTAAATAATGTGTAGGAAGTATGCAAATCTTATTTGTGGTCAGTCTTTGTAAAATATAATTAAAGGCTGCATTACCAGCCCAATGTCTTTTCCACAATGTTTTGCTTTGGTTGTGAATGATGCCCCAGAAAAATACAAGTCTTTCTTTGCAATGTCTTCTTCTGAAGACTCCAAAATGTAAAACCTCCTTTACTTATAATAGAAGGTTCCCATTCATGGATAATGAATGTTGCTGACCAGTTAAGACTCTCCAAATTTTGATCATTGCAGATACTAACGACAAAATTGCAATACATACAACAGAACAAATATCTTGTTTCAATCATCAAAAAGACAAACGGAGCACTGGAATTATTACATGGAATTCACCTGATGCAGGAGTAGCACTCTGAAAGCTTGTGATTTCAAATAAACCTGTTTGACTATAACCTGGTGTCGTGTGACTTCTGACTCTGGAAAGAGCCAGCATTGATGTGATACCAAAAGGCAGTCACTTGTAGTGGAACAGTGTGTCACTATTGTCGGTGATGGCTGGAACTCTTTTGTGACCCCCATTTATAGCTAGGCCTGTGACAGATCCATTTTTGAGAATTTCTTTCCCCCTGCCAGTTCACTGAACAGGTTTTCTATGTATTGAAGTCGGTATTGATCAGCCCTCAGGGCTGGGCTGACTGTGACCTTAGTCACCATAAATCCTCACCTCACCATCTGTTTTTAAGACCGGAATGGAGGGAAGGTCTATGAGAACCGTTCTTTTATGCAGTTAACACACAGATACCTGGAGATGTTTTCAACTTGTTTTCTGCACAAAGAAATGTCTAGAAAATTACTTCAAAGAGGACCTTTTGAAAAAACTTAGAAGAAACTCTAACAGGGTTGCAGGAGCACGACCTATAAGTAAAAAGGCAGAAATGCAAATTTTTTTAAAGACTACATTGAGTACTTACGCCACAATTGACAAACTCTCCCAAAAACTCAACACAACTTGGACTTAGCCAATAAAACATAAGATCCAGCGCATAATTGTTTTAGTGTTCCTGCAATCTTTTTTCTGGGGTTACTTACAATAGCACCCAGAACATTGGTCTTTAACTCCAGAAAAGTCTAAATCAACTCTGCAATATTTGTAACTCTGCTGTTTGGGCGTTTAATCCATTGTGATGCTGATAAGAGCTGTTCCAGGTCTTGATGTTGTCAGAACATCAGGCTGTAGGAAACAGGCCTGAGTTTGTAATGTTTCAGAGATTGTAGGAACTGCAGATGCTGGAGAATCTGAGATAACAAGGTGTAGAGCTGGATGAACACAGCAGGCCAAGCAGCACCAGAGGAGCAGGAAAGCTGATGTTTCGGGCCT